>NC_142670.1:7040000-7187500 GCF_964200805.1 Pocillopora damicornis
AGCTCTTTGCAGAATGTGCAAGCAACATTTCGCGGAGACAAACCAACAACAGAAAGTGACACCCGCACCAATGATTGAAGTTACTCCATACGTAGAACTAAAGACTTCAGAAGCAAATGTAAGTAAGTAAACGGTAACCTTGGATACAGAGTGACACTGGTCAATCTGTTGAAGAGTTCGCAGAAAGCTTTGGACGTCTTACAATCGCTGATGACACCTTTCTGTCGCCAGACACAATAAGCACAGCTTCCACTCAGAGTGACGTATCCTCACCTGTGATCTTACATGAGCCACACGTTAAGCTGAGTGAGTTCCTGGCAGCATGCAAAATTGAGCCACTTGGAAAGCCATGGATTTCTTGGATTGATTCCTCTGAGCGTAGAAGACAACGTCAGACAAGGAGAGCCACAGAAATAGTAGCAACTGTACTAAAGAGCGTCACCCCTGATAATGCTGGTGAACTCTGGCGACGTCTAGCCTCTTCTACGGCTATGAACAAGGCCCTAGGTGTAAGCGAGTTGTCACATTCAGAGCATTTGTATTTAGAGGCCCTAGCAGAAGCGTACCAGAATGCAACCAGCTGGGATACCCGTAGACAAGTGCTTTTGATTATGGCAGGGGCTGGAACTTTCAACAATATTTCCCGTTATATCCCGGGGTTGACGAGTGACCGATACTCCGTGGCTAATCTTCATCGATCACAGTTTGGCCGAGGCGCTCAAGTTCCACAACAGTCTACCACACGAATACGAGTAGACTTGAGGCAGCTTGACCACTTTCTTGGTTTCATCACAAGCCCGCATCTTTTTCAGGACTTTCCATTTGGGCGAAAACATCTCAAGCTTTCGTCTGGTGAGGTTATTCAAGTACCTAACGTAATCCGTATGATGATACCCGAGCGAGTGGTACAACAGTACACTCAGGACTGTTTGAAGATCAACTTCAGACCATTCAGCGGAACTACTATGAGACGGGTACTCTTTGAGTGCATGTGCCTCTGTAAGAAATTCACTGCAGGGCTTAGATTATTTTGCAGCTGAAGGTGCTCGCGCATTTGATGATCTCGTGGCCCTTGTACGCCAAATAGGGGAATTAGGTTCCGGCAAGGAGTGGGAGACTACAGTTGTGCAAGCAAGCAGTATTTGAAGGGGGACTATAGGGTAATGTGAATTCTGACTCCAGCAAGACAGCTTGAATAAAACTAAAAGTAAGTACTTCTTTTATCTCGTCAACAAAATCATTCCGTAAAAAAAAAAAAATTTGTACTCTTTTTCTTCTCTAAATGGTGCACGTGTAACTAGCTTACATAAATTCTCGAGATTAACAATGCGCGCACGAGGATAGTCGAGGATAGTCTTTTCTAAGGTTAAGGTTAAAAGTTATTCGCCCCCCTACGTTAATAATATATGTTAGATTAAAAAATCATTTGATTAACTATTATATTGAAGTATAAGCACAGACAAACAGTAATCTCAGTTTTGTTTTATCAACAGGTTCATGTCACTAGCCTCTCTAACGTAGCAGACCATTGTGTGTTGTTTGCTCTTAGCGACTGTAGTGATTCAGATTACCAGCAACAATGCAGTCACCAACACACTAATCTTTGTGACCGTTGTCAAAGTCTTCAGGAAACTCTGGCAAAGATTGAACGGGTCTGGAGAAACTTGACGACAACACTGTCTTGATAATTAACGACTGGGCCATGAAGTTCCTGCCACAAAAATACAGAGAGTCCCAAACCGACTGGTTTGGTAAGCGAGGTATCTCCTGGCACGTTTCTGTCGTCTACCGTCGTGTGAGCGGGGTACTCCAGTGGCAGGGCTTTCTGCACATAGTCCAGTCGTGCAATCAAGGCAGTGCTGCAGTGGTTAAAATCATGCAGGATGTCCTGAATACCATCAAGCTGGAACACAGTGAGATTAACAAGGCGTTCTTTCGCTAGGATAACGCAGGATGTTATCATTCGTCGTCCACCGTACTCTCATGCCCAGTGATATCCTCCTCCACCGGCATCGAAATCAAGCGCATTGACTTTTCTGACCCACAGGGTGGAAAAGGTGCCGCAGACAGGCTCGCTGCAACCTGCGAGAATCACGTCAGGACTTTCATAAACGAAGGAAATGACGTGGCCAATGCCGAACAACTGAAGAGTGCTCTTCTTTCGCATGGGGGGGGGGGAGGGGTAGAAGGAGTTCGAGTTGCTGTCATGCAAAGTGTTGAAGAGGAAGCAGTAGTAGATGACAACAGAAAGATTACTGGTATCAACAAATTAAACAATTTCGAGTTTAAAGACGAAGTTCTCGTAGCTTGGCGCGCTTATGGTATGGGAAAGGCAAAAGAGATCGCATTGGAAACAACATCAGAAGGTTAGTCTAATGAAAATTCACAATTTCATCGTTTTTTCATAGAATTATTTCATCGAGCAAAAAGATATTTTTTTTACAGTTTGAGTAAAAAGGTGTTTGTTATAGCCTTCAGACGCATGAAAGGCATCCATTTCCCATCCTGGTAGGCAGGAGGAGCGGACGTCTACCACCCCGTGGAGTTTTGCTTTGTAAAAGACTTAAGCCCCTTGGCCCCTTTATAAATTTTTAGCGCTTAATTTGTTCTACAAAATTTTTAAAACGGACATATGGCGGTTCTGAAGAACATGTCGTCATAAGATGTAAAAAGCAAACGTTTCATCTGTTCGCGAAGTAAAGTGGACCAAAGGGGCACTCTTCACAGGTTGTGCAGAGTGAAGTATTGAAGTAGGTGAACAGTGCTTTTTATGTAAATCTTGTTTCTTTATGTGTTATCTACTTCAGAGCATGGCATTGGTTGGCTTTCATCTGAGTTTTCTTCTGGAGTCTTTAAACCCCTTAGCCCAAAACCGACTCAGTCAATTAAGAAGCAAGAGACGGAAGTGGAGCAGGATCATGATCATACTGACAATACAAATGAATCGTCATCCGTGTTTACCTGCCCTCAGGATGGGTGTGTTAAGGTCTTTCAAAGGCTGTCATCTCTCGAAAAACACCTATCTTTAGAGAAATGCACCAAGTCTCCTGAAACGGTCTTTGTTAGACCTTGCCAAACTAGACTACAAGTCCAGGTTGGAGGAGGGCACGACCAGTCAAGTTATTTCGTTTGCGTCTTTCAGGGATACAAGAGAGGCTACATCCGGCGAATTAGAGGTAAAAGAAGGATGGGCGCTAAAGCCGAGCAAAAAAGCATATCGCTTTAACCAAAACCAGAGGGATTATCTAAATGCGAAGTTTACAATTGGTCAAACCAGCGGCAGAAAACCAGACGGTGATATCGTAACGTGAAATGAGATGTGCACAAGGACCTGATAGTGTTCGTTTGTTCAAAGTATCCGAGTTTCTTACCCAGCAGCAGTGTACTTCATATTTCTCAGGTCTTGCAGCGAAGGTCCGACGGTAAACATCCGACGATGCTGAAATCCAAGCTGTGGTAGAAGAGGAAAACTTTACCATGGCAAGAGAAACAATCCTATCCATCACGCTACAGCACCCCATCACTTACGATCAGTACGATATCTGTGCCATGGCCAAGGGAGGATCTCTGGAGCGACTTAAACTTGGAATGCTTCAAAACATTTGTCAGCAACTAGAATTAGAAGTACCTCCCAAGCCTGTTCGCCGCAAAGCGCTCTACGTTGACCTGCTGAAAAAAGCCGTCATTAATTGCACTTGCCAGCTCCGTGGACAAAATATGTAGAAACAGAAAGTACTACCCTGCTCACAGACGTTTTTCTGTTTTGGGAATTTGGTGCGCACAAGATAAGCGATTTCTCGTGAGAGAGGGCGGAACGCGCTTTTTTTTTTATACGTGCACTCGACAATATCTAAAAATGAAGAGAGTCTGTGAACAGGCTAGTTAAGTACACAAATTGTAGAGTTTTGCCTAAACGGTGTTCTTACTTCTCCTCAGAGGCTTGCTTCCAGGAGTGAATCATTCACCATTTGTTCTCGCCGGAATAACTAAGTCAAGAAAAAATCTATTTTGTTCATTGTTTTGCTTCCTTTACTTATTTTTGAAGTTTGTTTATGTTTAAAAGAGCGTTCCTCTTCGGAAAGTGAGATCATTTCTTGTTTGTCAGGGTGAGTCCTTGTTACAAATCAGTCAGTTACCTTTCAGCTCGTGACTATTTACACGTTATAAATGTCTCTTCCCGCTCTAACGAATCAATGACACCTTATCTTATAAATGTGAAGAGGTATTTTAGCCTGCATAACAGCCGCTTTATGAGCAAGGCGAGGTGAACGCAGCATTTGCTCGAAGCACGAAACGAGTGCGAAGCGCGAGACGAGGGATGGAGAAAAATAAAGCTTTATTTTTCTCCTCCCTCGTCGCTTCTCGCGCTTCGCGCAAAATGCCACTTTCGCCTCGCTTGGTTCATAAAGCGCCTGTTATGCAGGCTGGAGGTATTTCTGCAAGTTCTTTGAGTTAACCAAAGATAACTTTATTTATCTTCGCTAAACAACACTTCTAGAGGTCTCTATAGAAAGCGTTACGCGCGAGAATGTGGAATTTTATAACACTCCACATCGCGTATTCAGCCCTGCGGAGTGGTTCTCTTTCTCACGCTCGCGGCGTGAATTGGTCATAGTTAACTCAAAGATTATTATTAGCCTCAATAGGCTTTTCAACAATTTTGAAGAGGTCTGGAAGGCTTTAAGGATGCGATAAGCACACGCAAGTTTGAAGTTGTGTTGTGGACAAGCTCTTAATGAAACTGAGAATTTCTAGTTACCTGGCTAGGGTTTCCTGGTTTCGGAGGAAAAATCATAAAAAAAAATCCAAAACAAAACTAAAGCAAGCTATAAAGTTGACTTTTCTGCTTTTTTTTTTTTTGCTGTAGGGATTGTTGCAAGGTGGGAAATTCGGGAATAACGAACTTATTAAGGAACCATTTGTGTTTGAAATATTTTAGGAAATATTATACCACTCTGAATCAAAAACTGAGATGAATGTCTTTCACAGCCAGTCAGAATATGCATGTGTCCAGACCAATACAAATACATAAATCAAACAAAGCAAGAAGGTCTGTTCAGTGAAAAGTTTATATATTTTTTTACCAAAACAAAGGCCGAAAACAGAAGCTATGGAGTATTTCGCAACAGTTTGCTAACGTGACCTTGGCATGTAACCGATTTCCGGGTCAGCAGAGGTCATAAGACCTTGTGATGGCTTGAAATCGTAACTAAACGAATTCAGAATCGAAGTCAACGGTTTCGAATGCATTTTAATTCTGCTTTTTCCCCCCTGAAGAAACTATTTTAAAATTGTGGTAACGGAGTTTCGTCAAGCGATGACAGCTTCAGTTCGAAGTTGCGATCTCAATGATTTCACTGGTAGCAAAGTGGCTAAACAAACGTTTTTCAGTCGTCATATAAAAAGTTATTTACGGCTCTTACCAACACGGCTGAAAGCTAGAAATAACATTTCACTCTAAAAACACATTATAAGCAACAGTAAGTAGTCCTTTTACACTAAACTTTGCGTTTAGTATGAATTCATTCAGCGGGCCGTCTAATTTGCATAAATTTGATTAACTTAAATTCTCAAATTGCTTACTCCAGTGTTAAGGCTGCATTTAATTTCCAGAGCTAAAACGTTCCCGTAATTTACTTCAATAGCCAAGGCTTTATTCTACATGGGTTTTACTAGGAAGCGACATATACCAGAGGGCTTTTACAATAGTTAAAGTTCGCTTTCATTTTCTAACATTTCAAGAGACACAAATATGACCTTTTTAAACTTGTCGATTGCAATTGTTAAAAACTTCTTTCTTCAAATTTTTCTTTTAAGATTTTAAAGATTAAGAACGAAATAATACTCGGCTGAAGTTTCGATGTTAGGGATTGTTTTTTATGCGTTCACCGTTTTCTCGAAGTTGCGGTCGGATTCTGCTGTTTTTAAGCGCGAAAAGACAGCAATAAATCGATTTTTCAAACTTTTTGTTATTTCTCCCGTACAATGAATCGCTTGAACCCAAAACTATTTTTTCTTGAATTAGGTCACTAAAAGGGATGTTTTGGCAAAAGAAAAAAAATTCCAATTTTTTACGAGTGTCTTGCGATTTTCGATTTTCTCGGAAAATGGCTCTTAATACAATACTACTTGCAGCATTAATATTCAAGATTAAAGTAACAAAGAAACTAAGAGATTTTTAGGGCAATAACATATCTTTTTCTTACCTCGCATGATCATGCAGGTTTTCTTAGAGAATCCTTAAGATTTTGCTTTCAAATTTATCATCAGGTATTTGTCGACGTCTGAAGTTTACTACAACAGTTGATGGATATGCTCTCAAAGGTCATGTGATCAAGAATATCTCCTTCAAAGCTGCTATTCATCTGCACAGTCATTGTAAAAACCTATGTATAATGGAGGATACCTGTGTATCTATCAATATAGGTCTCTTAAAAGGCCGATTTCTTTGCCAGCTGAGTAACTCTGACCATATAAAAGATCCAGGAGATCTTGAGAATGAGGAAGGATTCACGTATAGAGGCAGAGAGGGGAGCAACCCGCTCAATAACACAAAGGTAAGCAAATTTATATCAAATTCAGACGATCAGGTCTGCTAGTGGTCGATGCCAGGATCTGTTCGCGTACAGGAGCAGAAATGACTTCATGTTGCTGTGATCTGTCAGAGTACAGGCGCAGCACTGAAGTCACGTTTCTATGCGTCGTTAAAGCGCAAAGAAAACATTTTAAAAGCCATGCAGTTTGAAGTCAGTTCTTTATTCTCCTTGCCGGTAAACTGTTATCAAAAAACAAAACTAGGAAAAGAGGCCCGAAAGTGAAGCATTAAAGAAAAAACCCTTTCTTCTCTCTTTGCCAACATAATTTAAGATAATGGACAGTTTTGAAAATCCAATCTTTAGTAGAAGACAACAGGGCAATGACAATTGAGAAGAGCCAAGAAATTTAGCAATATTAAAGAGGGGGTGAATACAGATTTCATTTGGAAAAATGTAATGAAAAATTGATAAAATTGAAAAAAAATACACAGAAAAATTTGATGCAATATCATTGTTTTTTCATCAGTATATTACATCACAGCATTAAGATAGAGATCACCTTTTTTCAGCGTGTAGCCATGATTATAGTACTCAGTCATTTTCTTCTTTAGAAGCACTTCTATCAAAATCTAATAGAACAACCTAAATCAAAAAGAAAATATGTTTATGATTAAAGTTGATTGAGCTATACTTTTGGTTTGGTTTCAGAGCGCGTGCCACACCAGCCAGTGTCTAAATGGAGGCACATGCCAACCTGGAATAACGGTTATGGACTATACATGTGTCTGTCAATCAGGCTTTAAGGGAAAAGGATGTGAAAAAGGTAAAAGTTACGTCAGTTATGATAAGTAGCAAAAGTAGTTCGCACGCCTCCGGATCCCCACCCCCTCCCCAGCACCCATTTGTCGGCGGCCGACAGCCCTCCGATCAACAGAAATCATGTAATTCATCTGAAAAAAAGAAACTTGAAAGCCTCCTTCTCCCTCCAAACAATATTGCCTGGAATCGGTGAGCAGTTTGATAACATCAATGGAATGGGGGGAAGGAGAGAGAAATGAAATTTACAGAAAAAATTCAAAATGTAATAGAGCGTACCATTTATTGTAGTTAAATATTGCTGACATTGTGTATTTTTATTGAAGCATCGCGATGACTTATAATCAATTCTCGTGAAGTAATCATTAATTTTAATTAGTCGGTTGTTATTGATGCAAGCGAGCCCGTTGTAACATTTAACAATGAACACGAGAAAATTACGCGCTTATGATTGGCTAAAAACGAGTACATTCTCATTTAACACGAGTGCAAATTATAAATAGCGTCGTCTATCTTACCTTTTTCTGATGCTTTTTTCATGTACTTCATTACCAAGTAATAACATGATTTCTCTTGCAACTTGGTGTACTAAGCACTTGTAAATTTTTCAAAGACTACAAATTATACCCGCCCTAAGGGCTCGTGCACATCTGTTGTCATTGAAAATTTTTATTCCTGTTTATCAACACCAAAATGCAATCGAAATCATGTTACTACCTATACGTATAAAAAGGTCAAAATCTGTTTTTTTTCTTTGCTTATAACATCAGTAGCTTACTGTAAGGATAAAGTTTAGATTACAAAAAGGGAGTATAGTTTCTTTTCAATATATTCTTAAAATACCAAAACTACTTCGCTAGCAAAGTACTCAATTTGCTTACTATTAGAGTGGCTTTTCCTTTTTCATAAAAATCTTGTCAATGGTTTTTGTGATGTGTTATGACCGTAGAAACCAAAAGGCTGTTTTTATTTTCTGGCTTGAAAGTTCCGTTTCCTTCCTGGTCTTGTCCCAATCTCACCCCCTCAAGTTTTAACACAGTGAGAGAGGTCTTAGTAAAATCTAACCCTTGGTAACTGACATCCAGGTTTCCTCACTCAAGATTGGTTTTGTATAGGTAATAACATGATTTCGAAGGCAATTTATTGTTAATAAGCACGAGTAATTTTTTCGAAAGACAACAAAGTTGCACGAGCGCGTAGGGCAAATGCAGTTTGTTATCTTTGAAAAATTCCAAAGCGCTTAGTACACCAAACTGCAAGAGAAATCATATCATTACTTGTTAGTAACGTGTGCGACAAAACATCGCAGAAAATCGAGATAGACGAAATGTTTGCAATTTATACTCGTGTTACAGCTTTGCACTCGAGTTTCAACTTTGCACTCGCGTTACATGTGAATGCATTCGTTTTTAGCCAATAAGAAGCACGTAATTTTTTTCATGTACATTATTGGATCAGTTATTCTGCATATTTCAGGGTTCAACGCCGTATTTACAAACCTGAACAGAACAGGACGCACTGGTCCCAAATCACTTGACAATCATTACGCAGGGCAGGATCACGATGGACAAGTTTCTTTGTCGAGAGGTATTCAACTCTGGACTGTGCCTTATTCTGGTCACTACAGAATAGAAGCAATTGGAGCCGCAGGTGGTTACAATGAGCAGCACGACAGCATATACGCCGAGTATCGAGGAAGAGGTGCAAGAATAAGCGGGACTTTTGTATTGATTAATGGAGAAATCATTCAAATTCTCGTTGGCCAGGAGGGGGGCAAGAGTGAACGCACAAGTAGTGGAGGGGGTGGATCTTTTGTAGTCAAAGAAACAAACGACTGCTTGGTAATTGCCGGAGGAGGTGGTGGTGTAATCGATCCGCAATCAAGACGAGTAGGATGTGATGCCAGTGCAAACACAACGGGGAATCCTGGCTATAGATCATGGTCGGGGGGGAGCAATGGACATGGTTCCCAGACGGTTGATGATTGTAAAGCAGGTCAGGGTCTATATTATAAATAAAACGCGACGATAAGTAATGGTAATGGAACTGAGTGGAGTCCAATTCGGTCTGTAATCATACGAGTGATAACAAAGTCGGACGACTGGCAGCGGGAGTCTGTTTTGTTTATCGGGATTTATTACTCAAAAATTACAATTACCGAGAAAAGAAGAATGGCCAAGTTATGAAAGACAAAGAACATTTGTCTGTACACTGATTCTATGGTTGTTGAGTTCAAGGTTGTGATTGGTTGATTTTAATTACAACTTTGAATATGATTGGCCTATTGAACTGTCCAATACTAACAACTTGGCAAGTGAATTAGTGGAAAGTAGGAAATTATCAAACCAATCACAATCGAGGAAATTGTTATCTTAATGATAACAAGGGGAAGACTTCGATTAAAAAATATGTAGTTATAATTATCGTTAGAATTTTACTCGAGGATGCTTCCAACTGAACAGTTCACTTAAGCTGTTGTTAGTTTGAAATCGTGATTATTTACACCAAATTGAATCCGAATTTGTTTGACTACCTATACCTATATTACTGATATTTGTTATTTGATGTTCAGGTGGCGGTGGCGGAGGTTTTTACTCAGATGGAAGGAGTGGACTGGAATATGGAGGAGTATTAGGAAATGGCAGCGAAGGTGGTAAGGCTTTTCTCAACGGAGGGAAAGGGGGTAGGGCCCCAATACCTATTATGTTCGGCGGCTTTGGTGGCGGTGGTGGAGGTATACAATATAAAGGGGGTGCAGGCGGTGCAGGGGGGTACTCTGGAGGAAGCAGTGGGGCTGGTGTAAGCGATTCCTGTGGGGGTGGAGGTGGATCGTTTAACTCGCGAAGAGATCAGCAGAATGAATGTTGTTACAACTCAGATGGGCATGGTCAGGTGACCGTAACATTGCTGAAAGGAAACTAGCAGTTTACCGTATTAGGGCAACGGAACGTACACGATATGCTACGATATTACGTTAAAGAACAGGGAAAAAATACGGACAGTTTCTGTTTTCCCTCGCCCTACACGGGGATTGGAAAATATTCACGCGTATTATTGGTGAAACCATCGAATAAGTTGTAATTATTGACCACTAACGTAAAGAACGTAGAGATGAATCATTAATGGCGATTAATTTCAATGAAATGCGGCTACGGCCTTAGGAAGACCGCACATACCATTGATTTGAATAGAAAAGAGAGATAATTCAAAGTTGTAATGGTGTGTGTAGAGATTTAATATGTTTGATCACATGTTTATATAAAAATTTCCTTTACTCGTGCCCTTCGGCTGCTGCCCTTTTTAATAACATGCGAAGGTAAACTTTAACCTCAGAACGTGTAATCCTGATGCCTTATTAAAAAAAAGAATAACAGGGAGGCAAAGCCAAGGAAGACATCGATTGGAATTTTCATCCTCCTTTATAAGTTTGCAAATGGCTGGACGTGTTTACCGTCTCTTGAGGCGCCCACCTCAATTCGGTCAAACGTGTGGGAGCAGCCATGAGTTAAACACGGAAAACATGAATCATTTAACGTCGGGGTTAAAGTTCTCAGACCATGCAAATTTTTGATGATTTCAGTAGATATACACAGCGATATCACACACCAATCCGTCTACTAAGTTACTTTTATCCAGCTGATTAATTTTATGACCATTTCCTATAAGGCGGGACAACGAAAAAAATAAAAAAAGAAACGAAAAGCGGTTTTTTGTCAGCTCTTGCGTTAAGCTCACTTCGGACATGCACAGGAGACGTCAACCTATCAAACAATGTTTTACAACTATTCAATGTTGAGATACAAAAGTGACATATTATCAATGAAAACTGTTTGAATAATTAATTTATTGCCAGTGGAAAAAAACAGTATGCCTAAAGACAAACTCTCAAATTCATGAATGAGCTTTAGGTATTTGACAAAGGTGCTTAATCAGAACTTCAAACTACAGTTCTTTTTTCATCATCCACCCCAATCACATGTCGACAATGCTCCGTAGTAGTCTGCCGCTGATACTTGGTGAACAGATGGCTGTTAACCAAGAGCGATTTTCAATCCATTTTCATTTCTTCTTTGATACAATTTCAAACAGTTTTTTTTTCGCAGCGCAAAGTAACCAAATATTCAAAGATCGCTTGATATTTTGACTGGATTCACCCATTATTTGTACTCAACGAAGCGAAGTTACTCGTATCATGTCTCGACTCATTTTTCATTTCCTGTGTTTACTTAAAGAAAAAACATCTGTTCATTATGCACACATTAGGGACAGAACACAAAACACACGATAGCTCTAGGCAGTGTTGAACCGTGTAATTAAACTTTTACAGCTACAGATCAAGTACACAGAAGAGGTACCCGCGTTTTATAGCATCACCTACGTACCATTAAAAAAAATGGTTGTGTGTTCTTCAAAAAAGCGTGAGTAACAGAAAGTTTGCTCGAAAGATATAAATATTTGATAAGTTGCGTGTGGCCGTTTTTTTTGCAAGGATCCAACTGCTAATCAGTTGGTGATAAGTATATTTATGCTTATATCGACCATTTTTTCACCTCGGGAGATTACGCCCAAAAGTAGTCATGAACGCGTATTTTACAGCTTTGCCTTTGTCGTTTGGATTTGTCCTTTTATTTGGAACTTGGATGTGTACACCCGTAGAAGCCAAAAATCGCGGTAAGTAAAAAAAAACAACAACAACCGAAAAAACCCAAAAAACACGCATTTTTTTCAGATTCACAAAGATGCTCCACTGAAGAACGCACCTATTTTAAGAATATCATAAAACACTCTATCAGATACTAATAAAACTGCGCCCGTGCTTGATTAGCTCAAGTTGTAGAGCGCCGGACTGCCGTGCGTGAGTTCGAGTGTACATCTGCAAGCCCTAGAACGGACAAACACTCAGAATATTAAAATAACTGGGGAGAATGTGTTGCCTCTGCCATAACATTCGCAAATGGTTAGACATTCTATTCTGTACCTTCTCCACCATTCTCTCTGCACTGGTTAGTAGACGACGTTAAAGAACCCACGCACTTCTCGCAGAGAGTGGGGAACATAACTAACTATGTTGTGGTCTGGCATTGTCAGTGTTTTAAACCAGCTATGAGTAGAACTGGGCCACTCCGTCGAAATATTGCAACTACATACAATACGTATTCACTCAATACATTTTCTTGGTCAACTGATATCAGTGGATTTCAGAGAGAATTCTCCAAAGGAATACATTATTCAGTGAATATTGACTCCTCTATGATGTTTACATCGGTTGAGTCAATTTGGTCCGAAGAAGGCAACCTTTGTAAAAACCTTTTACGGATCTGTGTACTTAAGAAATCTGGTCAAACAGAGTTTATTTGAAAAAAAAAGGGGGGGGTAATTTTCGAAAGGAACTGTGGTGCTGAGTTAGTGGGAGGTTTTATATGATGATTTGGTTTACAATGATAACAGTGAATTTGTCTATCACTTTTATGATAAAATATTCGACAGCACTTTACCGTTTAAAACAAAGTGAAAGTTAGGATATCAAACTTCAAAATATAAAATAGGACCTACAGAATATGATGGGACCGAATGTCAGGTTTTTTTTGAATAAGCATGTCTTAAACTGTTTCTGAAAAGTAACCAAGTTCGGAGCCGTTCTAATCAACATTGGAAGCCGAGCGAATATCAACTGATCGATATTCTCTTGTGAAAGCTTCTTCCTCTGAGGTGGACCAGCAGAGGCAAAAGCTTGATCAGCAAAGGTCTTGCAACTCGTACGAGGCACCTCTCAAAAAGCAAGATTGTTGGATCGCAAAGAGATAGGTTTCTTTTTTCCTGATGCGATAAGGGATATCACTCACTTAGTCACGGCTGAAGATGAGGGACTAACGCTCGTAACGTTACCTCTTTATTGAGGTCAATTTACATATCAGCTAAGTTGATAACACAAAATTAACGTTTACTTGAACTTACTACAGCTCATTGCGTATCTCTCTTCGGTGAAAGATCTCTCTGAGCCTCAAGTTAGAATAAATAACACAATCTTTATTTATGTTAGCCTCTTTTTTTAATAATTATCTTCTCGCTGAGATTAACTTATAATAAATTTTACCAAAAAAATTCTGTAATCTGGTGTTCAGTTAAAAGTATTTTGTTTTTCTCATTTTTTTAAATTTATAATTGTAAGTGTTGATTCCTTTACTATTTCATTACCTAACTTCTACATCATTTAAAGAGTTACTTATTTACTTTTTTTTTTGCTGTTGTTGTTTTACTTTTTCTGCTTTTTTTCCCCATGTACCCCTATCTGCAGGACTCGGGTGTCGAAGTCTACGGTTTGGACAACCAGACAATGGATTCGCTCTCCAAGGTCACTTACTTCGTAATATAACGCTCAAAATGGGAAATGAACTCAGTGGTGATTGTAGATACGAGTGCCTGATGGAAAGTAGTTGTGTGTCTGTGAATGTCGGGCCACCCGACAAGAATGGACTCAGGGTCTGTCAATTGAGTGATTCTGACCATGTTCAACATCCCAAACATCTTACGGCACAGGAAGGATTCCTTTACTGGGCTACCCAGGTGAAATAATAGTTACCATGCAAATAGATGAAAAGAGATCGAAGCCAAAAATAGCGAGAGAATCGAACGCATATGGTCGGCTATTTTAACAAAGTTTAGAAGTCGTTGTTTTAGCGAAACCGCGTTCTAAGCCATCTTCAGTTTAGTCGAATCTTTTATCTGAACATTTATTTTTGTGAAAAACGCCAAGAGGGCCGAAAGCTGATAGTGGAAGAACATTTATTTATTTAATTCAATCAACCCTCTGATAGAGAATCCTTGAGGTCCTCTGCTTGCGTATAACTGCGGTTTGGTTTAGACCTGGTGTAAATAAGCGGCCTTTAGTGTTCAAATTGGAGACTGAGAATGCTCCTTTTGGTTTTCTCACTAGAATCCGTGTTCCAGCAACCCCTGTGCCCACGGTGCAACATGTCTCAATGGATTCACAGACAAGAAATACATTTGCCTGTGTCCACCTAAAGCCATAGGTGAAAACTGCGAGAATTGTAAGCAACATTGTAACAATTATCGGTAGTTACGGTTTGGAAGCGTAATCACTTTAACATGAAATCCTTCAAGCTAGTGATTGTGTCATCTAGTTGTCTAAGTGACAGATGAATGACATGTCGACAACCTTAACGGAGCATCGAATGTTTTCTTAACGGACTACGAATTAACAAGCACATCAAGTACGGCATCAATGATGTAATGGTTTTTACTATTATTTTCATTATTATCATTATTACAATTATTATTATTATTATGATTTAATTTTCAGCATTCTCTGCGATCTTCTCAAATCTCGGTGCCACCGGAAGATATGGCCCAACAACGCTGGGCAGTCACTACACAGGTCAGGATCATGACAGACAAGTTACATTGTCCAGCGGTATTCAACAGTGGACTGTGCCTCACACTGGTGACTACAGAATAGAAGCAATAGGAGCAGCAGGAGGGTACGATTCACACCCTAATAGCGCTCAGTATCGAGGAAGAGGAGCGAGAATAATCGGAACGTTCAGTCTGATTAAAGATGAGATCATTCGTATCCTTGTGGGACAGGAAGGGGGCTCTAAAGATAATGACTGGAGTTCTGGCGGTGGTGGAGGTACATTCGTTGTCAGACAAAACAACACGCCTTTGATAATAGCTGGAGGTGGAGGAGGTCTGCATTACTTGACAAAACGGCATCCAGGGTGTGACGCTAGTACAAACACAACGGGGAATCCTGGGTACAGATCAACAGGGTCAGGCGGAATCGGTGGCCTTGGCGGGCAGAGTGGTAATTCCAGCTACGCAGGTGAGGGAATTTCCGGGGGCCTCGCGAGCTGGAGAGCGAAACAGGCGAGAAAGAGGTCCGCTAGAGAAAGCCTGCAGACTTCTCGACACCTCACCCCACCCACACCTCGACTTTCGGGAAACTTTCTGGAAAGCCAGAGGTGTACTTGTCTCAGCAGCATTTATGAAAGCTTGCTCGTAGGCTATGGGAACACCACATTCAGAATGAATAAAAAAATTCGATTCTTGCTTATGGAAATTGACATTCGTATTATAAAATTCAGGGAGGAATCTTCTCCCACTAAACGATTCGTTTAAATAAGATAATATCAGTTATTATTGTTAAAAAGAACCTTTTTGGTATAAATGGTTTTATTTTATTTATTTAGCGATTTGTTAATATCTTTTTTTCTATCATTTTTTCTTTTTGTCTGTTTAAGTTGAATCCCCTTTTTATTCTTTTAGGCGGCAGCGGTGGAGGCTTTTTTTCCAACGGAACGGATGAGAACGCAGATGGTGGCAGAGGATTTCTTCAGGGAGGAGTGGGGGGCAAAGGCAATGCGTTAAAAGCCGACGGTGGATTTGGGGGAGGAGGAGGAGCTTACGGAGGAGGGGGTGGTGGTGGGTATTCCGGCGGAGGTGGCGGAGAGATGAACAAAGATTCATGTGGAGGAGGGGGTGGCTCTTTCAACTCAGGAAAGGAACAGAAAAATGAGTGTTGTTACCAATCTGATGGACCTGGTCAGGTTACGATAACATTACTGTGAAATCACTGTATAGAATCATTAATGAAAATTATTTAATCAACCATTAAAATTTCTTCAAATGTGATGGTGCGCTAACTGCTTTAATTTTCACTGATTTTTTTGGAGAGATGTAATCAGACAGTATAAAGTAGTCAATCATACCAAATCTACTCAGCTAGATCCATCAATCAAAGAATTGATCACAATAACCAAATATCACTCATTTGAAGGAAAACTGGGAGTTTCCAGGATGGACGGATTGTTAACTTTAGAGATCTTTAGAGATATTTGTTCTAGATGTGTTTGTTTTTTCGGAAATTGTAAAGGCTACGATTAATTGATAACAGGACTTCGTGTCGTCCATGTCTGTCTGTTATCATACTTGTGATTAACAAATCGCAGCTCTGAATTTCCAGTCATTTAAGGTAGTTGAAGCGAGAACAAAAAGAGGTTTTAGATCCCTTTTAGAGGTTTTACTTGTGATGTTTGATGGAGAATGAAGCATGGCAGCTGCATTATAGAGAGGTATCCTAAGTTTTCTTCAAAATGTAATGATGAAATTCCTAACAATATGTAATGTAACTTTATTTACAATGTACGGAGGTATACTTTAATGAGCCCGTACGGAGTAATTCAGATTACGCATTAAAAATTAATATCGCTTCTAAGACCCGAGAAGTGCATCCTCACTGTTAACTATCTAACCTCGTTTGGAACGAGTTCCCCAAGATTCACCGAAGCAAGAAGGTAAGCCACTGGCTAACTGTGAATTTCACCTTTTCATTTTTTGGGGGGGATTTATGTAACTATCAAAATAGAAATACAAAAACAAATGAAGTATTAAGAAATGAATCAATACGAGCAAGACCAAAATACAAAAATTGTCTTAGAAAAGTTTTAAATCCTTGTAACCTGTCTCTCTATAAAACTTTGCAAAATTAACTTTTAAATAATGTAAGAATAGAAATAAAGAGAGCCTTGTAGTAGACGCAAAAAAGTCATTAGAATTACGCAGAAAACCTTTCCAAATTGTCAGCGCTTCGCCCGGTAAAACCCCAAAGTTTCTAATAATACCAATCAAATATATAAGAAATCTTTAATTTTAGCAACATCGCCTCTTGAAAGGCTTTCCTGAACGTTAAGTAGTCGCTGTTTATTCCCTTTTCGTCTGATTAATTTTTCATAACTCATAAATTGAGCAGAGGAAGGAAAGAATAAGTCATATTTAAAATGAAAGCAGACCTAGTTTGATCTATTTTGATTTGAGTTTTATAAGTGTCTTGTATTCATACGGAACGTGATCCACCGGAGTCGCTGATACGAAACCCATCAAAAATAAACGCGCAGACTCTCCTGGTGACAATTTCCGTTCAAGGACGTTGCTTCATTCATCGATAGACTAATAAGCAACAATAAATTCTTACGGTGTACGTACTTTTAATCATGAGTAACCAAAACCAGGCTGCTTAAGTGTCTCAACATGGCACCCCACCAATTTGCACTGGCAATCGGAATATACATTTTTTTACTCATTTCTCAGCGAGATACCTCAGAAATTAAGTTTTACCCTAATTTTGGTCACCAAATATAACGCAAACGCTATATTTTGTGGTGGCTGACGGTAGATTTTGATTGATACACATTCCAACGGAATCAAATTTTGCTATATCGAAATTAGGAATATGAGATATTTCATCATGCATGGTTTATTTACTGTGGACATGGACCAGTTTGGCTAATTTTTATTAAGCAGTGTCTCTTGCTTTCATTGAAAGAAATTCATGTCCAGTGAAGTTTGATTTCGAACGTCACGAGGCAGTAAATGTTTCTGGTCCAATTCTCAGGCGGTGCGCATTGTGCACCAGACCGCCTGCTTACCAAAACAACCACCTCTTTTTATCATTTCCAGGCTGAGCTCCACATCAGCTGAGTTTTTTTGTTGGAAAAATGTACTTTGTGCGACGGGATTGTATGATTGCATTCTTCTTTATATACGAGCTGCCCTTATGAATTCTTCTGTGTCTTGTGGATCCGAACGTTCCATTTATGGGATGATGCTCCGCGGACACGCATTCAAGAAAAGCAGGGCAGAAAGCTTGACAGAGTGTGTGATGGCGTGCAATAATGGTGCCATATGCCAAAGTGTAAATTACATCATTAATGAAGACGTTTGCGAATTGAATAATCGCACGAAGAAGGCCAGACCAGATGACCTCGTTCCCCACGAAAATAGCATATATGTGACACGATTTAGTGAAAGAGGTATTGGTCGAGGCTCGAGGGTAGTCATGTAAAGGACACATGTAGTTGAGGCTGACAGTTGCTCACGTTTGGATGATCTGAGTAGAAGTCATCGTTATTGAATCTGATAATGACACTCTTTTTGGCTGTCAAAACGTCTTTCGCTGTTATCGGGGTCGGTCCTCTATACATTTCTCACTTAGCCGGTTAGACTACACGACACGAAAACATTTTACTACTGGGTTCAAAATATTTACTGCAACAGTGATGTTATTAACAGAATAGAAATATATGTATAGGAAATCGTATGAACGCGAGTGCATTTCGTGATTTATGGGCACGAGTGATGTTTTGAAAGTTCTCAAAATTGCACGAGCCGTAAGCGAGTGCAATTTGAGAACTTTCAAAACATCACGAGTGACCATAAATCACGAAATGCACGAGCAGGTTCATACGATTTTTTATTTATTATATTCTCGGCCATTTTTTTATAATTTGGTGTTCAAATTTGGCGCTTCCCCGGTGTTTCCATGGCAACTTCTCCGTATTGCACTCTATAACCTCTATTGCACTCTATAACCTATTTATGCATTCATCATTGACCAATCAGAAACGCGATATTTGGTTGAGTATATAATAAATATATATATAGCCAAGGCTATATCGTTATATCCCCTGCATTTCTAAAGACTTCAATTAGACTGCGGGACGAGCGTTTCTTCGCCTGAAGGAGAGTTTTCGAAGGCGCAACGATGGCTATCAAAAAGGCATCATTGCTTTTTACTTACCTTAATCATGGCTATTACAGTTTCCTCAAATCTGATCGGTGCCTTAGCTGCAATCGGCTGTATTTGGACAGTTGGCTGTGATCGGACAGTTGAAGCAGCCAATCATACTAAGTCCACTTAGCCAAATCCACCAATCGCAGAATAAATCGCAATAACAATAGAAACAATCACTTATTCTAAAAGAACTGCACATCTGCACTACTGCACCACTGATTTTGTAACATTCCGAATGTTATCCGTGAAAGCCGTTTTCCTTCCTCGAGTCACTTTGTACTAACAGCACGATATTGCTGAATTATGGAACAGTAATACAGGAGAATGTTATTTAACCCTTTCACTCCAAAGCTCTCAACAGTAATTCTCCTCACTGCCTGCCTTACATTGCTCACGAAGTTGCTTCTTTGAATTTGGTGGTAATTCAAACGATAATCCCCTCGTTGGTACTTTTCTTTATTCAATCACCAACCTGCTTGATATTGCATCATCCAGGATTGCCAAAAGATAAAGGCCAAGAGTCAAGAGGAATCTAGCAGTTCGAACTTTGAAATCTACGTAGTTTTCTTCAAATACAAGTGCACTTCGCAACTTTGACAGCTTAGATGCATGCTCTCCATATATGTGTAGCTCCTGAAAATGAAGCAAATCGCATAGCTGATAAAAATTCCTTACAGGGGTAGAGAAGGGCGAAATCTCATCGGTTTTTCTGCTCCCTTCCCTTATCGCATGCGATGGTCCCTAACCAAGAGACAATTAACTGATATTCTCTTGTATCTATCGATATCAAACTGACTGATTCCCCTTTGCAGGACTAGTTATTTCTGTTTAAGAGACTGATTACAGAAATATCATAAAATTATCTAACGGCTCTTAAGCTTTTAAAAGTTTTATTACTTCTTTGTAGCAGGTAAGCAAAGAAATCACTCTCGCAAGTGGACTACAATTTAAGGAGTTGCAGAAAAAGAGCCCGAAAAGAATTCAGCTCCCCAAGGGAATCGAACTTATGCCTCCCATTGAGAGCTCACTTTGGGAGCGAGGCTCGGTAGCTCAGTTGGTAGTACAGTCCATTGAGTATTGGGGAGGCATGGGTTCGAAACTGCTGAGGCCCGGATTTTTTCAAGCTTCTTTTGTGTACTTCCTTCAAATGCAGTCAACTTGGGTAAATTATTTATTTGCTTGATTTTCATCGGCAGTTAAAACGAACTGTATTTCGTCAAAAAATTGTGTAAGAGGCGTGATACATGTAGTAAAAGCTGATATTTTACAGTTCCATTTCTAGGTAAGTAGCTTTTTCAAAAGGAGAAGGATGATCAAGACGCCGGAAGTTAACAATTACTAATCTAGTAAAGTGATGGGATTCTGAGGGCAAAGTTAATATTGTAAGAAAAAACGAGAAGAATTCCATTTGTGAATTCTTCATTAATTTTTCATGTATTGTGCAAAAAAAAAAAATAATTAAAAAATTATCCTAGACAAAAACAAAACGTTTGCAATAAAAAAGCTGCAGTTAGACGAAGCAAGCTATACTCAAAATCGTCAGATTGTGACGGAATATTACAATAAGCATGGACATTAGCTTTTCCTGCAGCTTCATGAATCTATTTAATTTTATACACAGGCAGCGATTGAGTTGTGAAATAATTATGGAATTCTGTGGTGTTTGAGAAAGATTACGGCTGACACAAAAAGACCAAAGAGGGTAAACAAACAAAGTCCTTCCAGATATCGATCAAACCTACCAAACGCAGCTTATATTGCCGTGTCTCTCTGTCTTTTAGGCGTTAGTAGGGATCCCCTTCAGCCGCACATGTCTCAAAAGGCTGTCAACCGCTGGTTCCTAGCTGTGACTCTCCCACGCAACCCATCTCTTGTCAAGTACCGCCGCCAAGGCCGCCATTTCACGGCGTCTGTTGTGATTCTTGGAAGCGTCAACTTTGACGTTCCAGTGTAAAACTTTGAAACTTGCCTAGAAGGAAGAAGACTTTTCGCTCTTTACGGATATCTTCTACAGTTCGGGGTAAAGTTAAAAAAATTGTAGGGGTCTCCCTCGTTTATTACCACAGAATTATATAGTCTGTATCTGGGTGTCGTTGTTCTTTTTGTTGGTTTTTAATTTTTGTTGAGTCATAATATTACTCCTCTAATGGAAACCACCCTAAATTCTGTGCTAAGCTTTATTAAACACATAGACTGTGTTAGAGTGTTAAGCGAAGAAGCACACAAAGTATTTATAACAAAACAAAAAAAGTTGTAGATTTTCATGCTGGCTTCTGAAATGGGAATTGTGTTATCTGGCTAACATAGAGAGGCAAATGGTAGCAGTGATTTTTTTTTGTAAATAGATTTCTCTGAAAACGATGATGGATTTTATATATTATTTTATTTTCTTTGGTACATTTGTATTTCATATTTCTTTTTTTTTAAAGATAATATATATTAAGTACTGGAAAGTTATACGTACAAAAAAGAGCAAGCAGTTTAAGTCAGGTATATAGGAAAAAAAACAAGAGAAATATAATAAATAAATATTACGGTTTGTCAAGATGTTTTAGGCAGAGGTTTATTATTATCATTATTATTATTATTATTATTATTATTATCATTCTCTGTTACTACAGAGCATCTTTACAAAAATATTCAATAAGAAAAGCAAAACGTTGTTGCACGAGTCAAAGAAATGTTGTGAATTAATGAGCTCCGTGATAAGGGGAACGATTTGGGAAGGGAGGTGTGAGTTTGGAACTGAGGAGCAAAGAACCAGCGGCAAGAAAGAATACAGAGTTAACAGTCAGTTGCGAGCATTTAGTACACAATTGTTTGGCCAAGGCAAATATCGGAACAATTTCTTTCACACGTGCGAATTATTCATATTTCGATACAAGTCTTGATTCAGACATGGACTAAAAAAAATTCCAGGAACAAAAAAAAAAATGGATTCTTGTCTCGCAAGCTACAACTTAGAGAGACTTTGCGCGAAGGGTTGACAAACCGCAATTAACCAAATGAGAAGAGCTCAGAGAGGGCTTGCACGCGGCTCTGAAGCGCTTTCATTAAGATATCGACAGCATTGTAATTACTCCTGCAAAGTATTGTTCGCTGAACTATCTGCCATTTTCGAATCAATCAAAGAAAACTGAGTGTGATTCAATTCTAGTCTCCCTTGTCTGACAGCTTGGTACAGTTAGCGAGCTCCAACATCGTGAAGACCTCTGATCTTTCTCGGAGAAAAAATTAGCGGAAGTGGAAAGTGAGGTGGAAGTGGAATATTGGATTGGTGGGACTACCGGCGAAACCGGATTTCATACAATTTTGTGTGCTCGTTTTTATCCGCGCGGGGATCCCGGAAAGAAATTCGGGAATTTGACAACCGACCACCAAACACAGGTTCGACTATTCATTCCGAATTAGCCAATCAACCCACGCGAAAAGTTCTATTCACCTGTGTAGTATATGGTAAAACCTGCCATAAGGTGGGTAGATGGAGTAGAAATATGAAGCACGAAGAGAAAATCTAAGCAGACGAAAGAAGCCTAAGTCCAGAAATTTCTCAAGGAAATTCTTATCAAAACCTTCTGAAACCGTATCTCTGAGATTCTTGAGAATCCGTCTTGTGATGCTACCCTTGAAACCACGCACCCATTTACACTCCCAACCCAAAGGGGATAAACGGAACCTCTCCGATGGCTCTTTTCTGAAAATGATTATAATATACGCTATCGTCAGTAGACATGTTCTGCTGAAACATTTACGTCGACGCAGTTTCTTAAATCTGGGGTGAAGTCAAAATATCAGGACTTACAGACTGAACATAACAGGAATGCCCAGTGATCTGGGACAACGCTCATCAATATTTCCTACACTCGAGAAACCACACCGACTAGGGCACCACCCATGATGAGGACGCTTTCTATAAACAGAATAAAGCACCATCTTCCAAAGCCAAAGGTAATTTCTTTTTTCTTGCCTCTTCAACGATATATGACAAAATAACATGTCGCTTTACATGCTAAAGAAGCGCGTCGCGTGACATTCTAAGGAACGGCTGCAGTTATAAAATCTGAAAATATCGAAGTTTATATCTCATTTGATAACTTTATCCAAGGAAATGGCAAAAGGCTGAGCGAATAAGACATAGGTGCGCTCACTTCTTCAAGCGACAAGATGTGACAAAACATCCTATCTGTCACATAACGTGCTAAAGAAATGCGTCGCGTGACATCCTAAGTAATGGCTACCAACGATCAATATTAGCAGTTACAGAGTCAGAAAATATCGAAGTTTATCTCTCATTCAATAAACCTATTGAAAGAAATGGACAAATATTATCAAGCGAACAAGACATAGGCGCGCTCACTACTTCAAACGACAAGAAATGGTTTATGCAGGTTGATGCAGAAATTTTCTTCCCTTTGTTATTCCAATACTCACTGCCTTAACTGAAAAATAAAAGAATCTAAGTTTAGGGAGGAAGGTGAGTTGCCATGAAACATTTCCTGGCACATGGAACGATACATTGCACAACAGGATTGTTTTTTTTTATCATGTTTCCTAAAAAGAATGTTATCATGGTAAACGTGTCCATTTGATTGTACTGCATCTCAATTTGTCGGAGCAAAAGATAAATTCGTAACCCAACTGAAAGGAAAATAACACGCAAGTATCAGTGCTCATACATAAGCTATAATTATGAATTAAGGTAACTTTGTATTGAATAGAAGGTATACACAGAATATTTATTTGCTTCAGCTTCTAAATATCCTTGAAATCCAGGTTGACGTCGTCACCAATGAGTACAAATGGTGCCCAGTAAATCACCTCCTTGAACTTTTCAATTTCTCTCTTACACTTCACTGAGGC
The DNA here is from genome assembly GCF_964200805.1 of Pocillopora damicornis. Lineage (NCBI taxonomy): Eukaryota > Metazoa > Cnidaria > Anthozoa > Scleractinia > Pocilloporidae > Pocillopora > Pocillopora damicornis. The sequence continues at coordinate 7,063,803 of NC_142670.1, forward strand.
AAACCCAGAAGTAAACGCATGGTTCATTAATAACTATGAAAACTGTGCTCAATGGAACACAACTCAGAGAAACGCACGCTGTGTGTTGAAGAATCTCCAGGCTGATATTTTGTGGCCATGAGATCTCTCAGAGCTTGAGCACGTCCTTCCTCTCCTTTCTCTTTGTTCGAATGAATAACGTGGAATTCTCGAAAATTGGGAAATTTCAGTCTGTTGGAACACAAATAGTAGTGAATTTTTTGGTTCGCCCAATCGAAAAAATATCCAAAACAAATATTCTCACAAATTGTCTGATTGATATTGTATTGATATTGTAAGGAGAAATCCTGTCTTGGTCACTCATGTGAGATAAAGGGTTAGAGGTAAAGTCAGCACAAGAGCCACAGGTCTAACCTTGCCTACGCTTATGTTAATTTCAGTAGCATCAGGTGACTGGGAGAATTGCTTACTCCCCTCTAGACAAGGTTCCCCTCTAACATATCCGATCACAACCCTAATCTAAACTATAAAAAAATTCTCGAACGTGATTGGTTATCACCAGCCCGATTTGAGCACTAATAGGACACTGTACGCGTCATGTTTGTAATTGGACAGTGTAATAGGACAGTTAAAGGGACAGTTAAGACGTCACGCCTTTGTTAGTGGACAGAACGCGTCATGTGCGCGCGCTGTTGTCTCTCATTTAATTGTTGTTTTACAATTGGTAAAAGGACTTCGTGTAGTCCAATTCTGTCTGATTAATAAAAGTTAATACGACCGAGTGGAGTCTAATTCGGTCTATAATCATACGAATGATTAACAAAATTGGACGAGCGCGAAGCGGGAGTCCGATTTGTTAATCCCCAGCATGATTACAGACAATTTGACGACACGAAGTCCTGTTACCAATTAATCAAAACTATGAGAAAGAAGCTATGAGCTATGAGCTATGAGCTATGAGCTATGAGCTTTCTCAAAATTTGAGAAAGAAACTAGACATCGGTTATAAGTTTTAATAAAAATATCAGCAGTTAACTCGGCGAAATGCGAGACAAGAGCGCGCGCTCATGACCACTTACATTGGCATGACGTGTTAACTGTCCCTTTAAGTGTCCTATTACACTGTCCAATTACAAGCATGACGCATACACTGTCCCATTAGTACTCAAATCGGGCTGGTGATAACCAATCACGTTCGAGAATTTTGTTATAGTTTTGATTAAGAGTAGATTAACTCGTGATTAACAAATCGGACTCCCGCTTCGCGGTCGTCAGTTTTTTTAGATCACTCGTGAGGGAAAAGCATCATGAGAATCGAATACACTTGTACTCACATTTTAAAAGCTGGTGTCTTTCTATTTTTTCCCCAGTCTCTCAGCCAGTTCTTCAGCTTTCTCATGTTGCTCTTATCACCCAGCTGACCAATAATTTGCTTCACTGCAAAAGGCCGATATTTGTCTACCCATAACACTCTTGGTTCTCCTGCACAAAAACAAAATGACCTTTACTGTCAAAATCTTATGTAGATGAACCCTTTAATCCCTGAGACTGACTAACATCTAATTTCTCCTTTCAATATCAGCCCTGAATCAAACATTTAGGTCATGAGAATACAGCAAATGATCATCAACTGAAGAACCTCTTGATTGTTCAACAAATTCTCCTTACCAGCACATTAGGAAATGCATAAAGAACAGTATGGAGAATATGCATACTGATGTTAGGGTGTAAAGGATTAAACAAAAACTATACTGTCTTGTAACTCAGTTTAAGTAACACAAACAAGTCTACAGGTGGAAGAACAAATACATGAACCAACAGATGAACTCAAAGGTGGAATTTAGGGTAAGACTGAGGTGTGAATGGTGAATGGACAGAGGGAAAGAGCAGAGTGAGTGACAGATAGAAAGACAGTAATTGGATGAATGTACACACACAAAAGAGCAGACAGACAGACAGACAGACAGACAAAGTGAGTGATACTGTAAATTTGCCACCAAAAAGAGTTTCTAGCGCTGACATTGCAAGCTTTAGCCCTTCGTCAGAGCAGATTGCTAGTGCTTGAAACATTAGCTTTAGAAACTATTTAGGAAGGCCAATCTAAATTCTCAACTCAGTTGATAAAACCACATTATCTTGTTAATCTCCCCAATGATGCAGCACCACAGTTTACTCAAAAATTTACCCCCTTTAGACAGACACAGACAGACTGCTAGACAAATAACAGGATGGAAAAATGGACAAACCCATAGATGGAAGAAAGGAAATGAAGATGAACAAAATATATTATAGTCTATGGCTCCTATGAAATCTCATTGTCATCATCAATGAATTGTGTTTATTTATGCAAATTTGTGGCAAGTTTCCCTAGTATTTTCTCAGTAAGCCACACCCCAGATTTGTTATGAAAATTTAGGGAAAAAGGTGCAACTTATGTGTTGGTGTTCAAGTGCTTTTTCATTTTTTTCCTGTTTTGAGCTGTGCATTACAATGTACAGTACCTTAGAAAGTTTACTCTCTCCATGATCCCATCCCATGAAATAACTTGTTTTCTTGCTCACTGATTGGGTAACTTTTCCACCATATCTTTTTATCAAATCAGCAGCTTCATCTCTCTCAATACTTTCCAAGACTCCTGTAATAACAAAATAATGTCAGTCCATCCAAACAGTTTTATGCTCCCTAAAAAATGAATTACCATGTGCATGCATGATTCAAGATGAGCAGACAAATAATTAATTCTTCCTTTGAAGGCCTCTTAACACTGTCCAAACTGAAAAGTTACAAATGGCAAAAAAGTAGAAAACTCTGTAGCTACACTATAAACATTTGGGATCAATATAAGCATGTGTGCACCTACCCCTCCCCTAACCCAAAAAACCATCAACTGATAGCAAGTAAGGGTTAATGTTGGCTTAGGGGAGGGGTAGGTAGGCAGTTTCTCAGATACTGACATTGAACCAACATTTGAACAACAACTGAGAGTAAAAGGATAAAATACATTTTTTTGTTTAACCCTTTAACTCCCATGAGTGACAAAGACAGAACTTCTCCTTACAATATCAATACAATATCATGCAGAAACGTGATGAGAATAAATAATCAAGCAGGGGATTATTAGTTGATCCAAGACCAAATTCTCCAAACTAACATTACAAGAATTGTATGACAGACAGTAAGGAGAATTACTATTGAGATCTCAGAAGTAAAAGGGTTAATCAAAGCATTTTTTCAATAAACTGTATCTGCAGATTTTCCAAATAAGCCTTAATTCTAATAATCTTCATTTTCCTTTGTCTTGCATCTCTCATTAAAATTTGAAAGGATGGAAAACAAACCATAAAGAGCTTTGAGAGATAATAATTTAACTACCAGAAGAAATTAACATGTAACTTCTCCCAAGAATACCCATACATTATCCAGCCAATAAGTAATGAGAATACTAAAACTCATCAGGTACATGTGGCTGTGTTATTAAATATCTTAGAAGCCAAAGGACTTATCCCTTTAAGGGGGTCCATAGTGTTGTTTTTGCCAAAACTATTCCTCAATTGGTCACTACCCATTAATTTTGTAACAAGGTATGTGTTTACTGTAGTTCATCCTGACATAACTATAACATATTGGCAGAGCATCTACCTACAAGTTATGCTTGATTAAGCCCAAAAATTAACACATGATGCATGAATTTTACAGAAAGGCAAGGTATGGTGAGGTTTAAAGTTTTCCCTGTTCAATGCATGATGCATGAAGTACTGTCAAAAATACTCAGGATGCCTGATTTTTTTCTTTAAAAAAAATTGTGGGCAAAACAAGAATAGTAAGTTATTCACCTGTTTTCTCTTTTGGCAAATGTTTTCCTGGATTCCCTTTCAACTGAAGTAGAACCAAAGAAATCAAGTGCAGAAGTTGCTTTTTTCTCTTTAGGTTTGACAGGACTGAAGCAAGAATAAAAATCCGTTTATTATCCGTTTAAATCCTTTTAAACGGTTCATGAAAGCGTTTAAATGGTTTGCTCATCCGTTTAAAAAAATTTGCATCCGTTTAACGCTTTAGCTAAAACGTTTAAGCGGTTTGCTTATCCGTTGAAAAAAATTTGCATCCGTTTAACGCTTTTGGTAAAACGTTAAAACGGTTTGCTCATCCGTTGAAAAAAAATTGCATCCGTTTAAAAAAATTTGCATCCGTTTAAAAAAATTTGCATCCGTTTGACGCTGTAACAAAAACGTTTAAACGGTTTCTTAATCCGTTGTAAACAAATTATTTCCGTTTAACGTTCCAGGAAAACTTTCAACTGTTTATTTATCATTCTGTTACGGGTTGTTCGAAGTATCAATCTTACGTTCGCTCGATACCCGCCGGTTCTTGAAATGCAGAATGACCGTACCTTATTTTGGCTTTATCTTTTTCGTGATCATAGAAAGCGAGTAATCGTCGCATCCTTGGACAAACGAGTTAAGTTAAAATATCCGTTTGTACAAACGTAGAGCATCGACAACCAATGAAGCCATTCACTTGACCATGATCTTGCCATCGACTTGTGTAAACAGTGCGCCTCAGATCTTGTTTACAGATTGGTGAAATCGAGATAACCCTATCTTGGTTCCCGTGCCATGGTTTCGCTAAATTGGCTACTCTCTATCTGTTTATATCATCTTAATTCATCTTTCCTGGTTTTACTGACAATTATTTCAACGGCCGCGCTTAGTGCGTGACACCGATTCGACCTTCTATTTGCTAAAGAACTTATACATTGCGTGATTTGACCCTGAAGCGTCTCGGCTTCAGACAAGGTCGCGGCATTGCGTCTGCAGACTTGTTTCGTGAAAGACATGAAGTTTATTTTCAATAATAATAAGAATAAACAAAGGAGGAGATTGTGAGTTTCTCGCAATAGCCGTTTAGGGCACTTGACAGCGAAGCTATTCTATCCGTTCGAATGGTGTCGACATCTGTTCAAACGGTTTTTGAATCTGTTCGCCAACTAGAAGTGTGCGTTCGGAGAACTGCAGCATCCCTTTGAATGGTTTTGGCATCCATTCAAATGGTTTTAGCATCCGTTCGACAACTAGAAGTGTCCATTCGAAGAACTGCGGCATCCATTCAAACAGTTTGATGTCTGTTCTGTTCATCCATTTGAAAGGAGAAAATTGAACTCATCATTTCTCTACAGATATTCAGTATAGCGGTCGAAACGTTACAATCCACATCTCTGTGACTAAATTGTAAGACAAACGATTAACCATGATGACAAACACCTTTCATGAGATATTCAGTAGTTCAAGACAATAACTATAAACGTTATTTCAATGACAAATTGAAATAGTCTCCATTTTTGATCGTGAGAATAAAGGCCTTGAAATTGACTACAACAACAAATGAAATGAAAAAAAATACACAACAACATTGCCCATTCCCTGATCAAGCCATGCGCTAGGAATGGTTTTGCAAGCTGTTTAAGCAATTTAGTCATCTGTACGATTGGTAAACCAATCGTACAACCAATCATACAGATTAATAACATTTTCATCTGTTCGAATGGCTTGCCAGTCCATTCGACATTATCTGTTTTACTCAACCGTTTGAATGGCTACACAAACCATTTAAGCAATTTATTCATCAGTATGATTAGTGAACCAATCGCACAACCAGTCGTACAAATTAATAATATTTTCATCCGTTCAAATAGCCTGCCAGTCTGTTCAACATTATCCGTTTTACTCATCTGTTCAAATGGCTAACCAAACCATTCAAATAATTTATTCACTCATTCAAATAGTTAGGCAAAATGCTTAAGGACCGTTTGCTAACTGTTTGTCATCCGTGTGTTTTCGCTGTTCAAACAGTTTTCCGTCAGAGTCTGTTCTGCCTTTCAGGCTCACAAATGTACATGGGCATGTGTAGCAACAAGAGGAGAGAATTAGCCAACAGATCTTAGGAGTTAAAGGATGAATACAAAATTGCTTCATTTTACAATCCTGTTTAGGATAAAAATGAAAAAAGGCAAAACACTGTAACTTATCAGTCTCACTCAGGTACCCTGACATACTCTGACAGGCTATTGAAAATTATACTAACAAAGTTAATTAACACACAGTACCACACCATTTCTCACATTCCAATCCAGAAAGATACCTTGGGTTAGATATATGTAGATGAATGAAACTCTTGGTTAAAACATGTTGTAAAATTATCTACCATGTGCTAAATAAAAGATTCAAGACAAAGGAAATTTTACCATGTATGACAACAAGTACCAACTTTGGCAAAATAAGGTGTTCCCCCGCCCTCCTCCGAGAAGATAGATGGGAATGTGAATTGCAGAGTACATAGATACACATGAATGAATGAACGAAAAACTTTATTCATGTGTCAAATCGATCTAGCCGAGGGTAAGAAACCTAAACACCTAAACTCAATACGGTATTTTAAAATTCAACTAATTTAACTTTTTACAATAGATAAAATTTAAATACGTCATTAACATTAAGAACTAAAAGTTTAAAACTACCTTATTTAATACTCATTATTGAATCAAATAAACACATAGAGCGTTCCTGAGCCAGATAATTGTTCATGTGCTACATAGAACACAGTTCTCACAATCGTATTATAATTTAGACGAAAGGTTAGTTAAACAGATCTGTTTTTTAAAAGATTGTAGAGAAGGTGAGGTTTTTATGTTAGTTGAAAGTCGTTTTGCACAGCAAAGGGCCAATATATCTTAGGGAATGTTTTCCATAGGTAACAGTATTAAATCTAGGAATGTGGAAATCTGCGCCTCTGAGGTTGTTAGTGGAACTTTTCAATGAAAACAAATTTTTGACAGTCGGTGGGCACAGATTATGCCTCACTTTAAACATTAAACAAGCTATGTCCTGTAGCCTTCTTTCATGAAGAGATTTTAAATTAGCCTTCTTAAGTAATTGCTCATATGTAGATTTACTATCTCTGAAGACTGCACGCAGACCCCTCTCCTGAGTGCATGATGACCGATTCAGTCAGACAGGGGCTGTGATATAGCAGATCTTTTCTCCGTCATCTCTGAAGTCGAATTCCCTGAAAACATAAATATCTTTCTCTCTCAAATGCTACATTATCCATTACTTACCTTGCTTTTCGTTCGGCTCTTTCCTACATCTTGCTTCGATAATGACTTTGCAGTAGAATCTTTGCCGCGCTTATTTTCTACTTTCGAAACGCCTTACTTCGCTGTCTTTCCAAGCAGGGCTGAAGAACGATCGAATATCCTGTAGAAATATATGTAATTATGATTAAAACACCGGTTAAAAGACTGCCGCTGAGAACCAAAACGACTAACAAACCATTTTAGTATAGTGATGTGTTCACACCACTCTCCGACATTTCGCGCTATCTTTGATAATCTCCTGTACTTCAGTCAGCGGTCACCAACCTAGCTAGCTTCCAGACTCCTGCTATTTCTCTTCCGCTAATTTTCCGAGAAAAACAATAGGTCATAAGATAACCATTATCTAATTCGAATTCGCGGAACCAAATGGAAAGAGCTGTCAGACGAGGGAAGTTGAGCCACGTGCAGTTGTCCCAATAGATTGCTTTGAAAATGGCAAATAGATCCGCGGAGAACACTTCTCAAGGGTACGTACTCTGTTGTGGATGTCGATATTCCATTAATGAATGCGCCCTAGATTCGCGCACGCTCGTTCAGTGATTTGGTTATTTCGTTTCGCTATTTGTCTCCTCGAGGTGTATTGTTTGTTTATTGAAAAATACTCAAAATTCGCAGAAATTTGCGAAAAATTATCTGAAGTTTTATACGCTGTCATTCAAAAACAATTTCATTTAATATAAAATGACTCTGTAGAGAAAAAAAACTACGTATAAAGGTTTTACCGATTGGACTTGAATGGATTAAATGTGGTCGTGTTACGATTAGTGCGTATTTTCCCAAGCTTGAAATTACACTCGTTTCTAAATTGTATCTGCTTAAGTAGTAGCAGATGATGGAGTTTATGCGCAGAATTGAATACAACTAAGTCAAAGAATTAACGCTTGTAACACTGCTCTTTGCGCCTGTCTTTCAAAGGTCTGATGCCATACAATGCATTTGGTCTCTATTGTAAAACTGGAATCGACCATATCTCCGGAATTTTTTAGGGCTCAGTGTAAATTGCCAAACCAAACCAAACGAACTGAAAATATGAAAATCTCCGTGGTGTTCTTGGCTGAATCTTCACTACGTTCGCGAATATATAAATCCTCTTCTGTATTTAAAAGAAGGACTGTACCATTCAGCCATAAAATGCAAATATATAATTCACGTTAAAATTCCGTGAGGCTGCAGCTGTCCAATTCACAAGTTGTCAAGTATCGATGTTCGTAGTCGATAAATAATTCGATTGCGTGACATGACACCTTCCCTGAAAAATATCGCGTGACTAAAGTTGGTTTGCAGCATGTTTCTGATCGAAAAATAATAATTAAAAAAGTTTTCGTTGAGGTTTCAGTAACAGTAATGGTCGTTCTGTTATCATTTGAATGATCTGTAGACTGAACTGACCGATTCATCCTTAAGGGGGGCATTGGGATTTTCTATATTTTTTTTGAGATCGGGTTTTGTGCTAAAATAAAAGAATTTCGGTTTTTCGGATTAGGTATTCATTGCGGTTTGCAAAATTTTCCGTTCTTTAGCATTTGGTTTTCGGTTTTCGTCAAAAATACCTGTCTAATGGGTTACGGATTTGGTTTCCGATGAAGTTTTTGGATTGTCCTATTTGGATTCCGTTTTCTCTTCGATCCAAGCGGCCATTATGCGCCTCTTCGGCTCCACTGATCTCGAATAGCCGCGAAACCTCTGTATGCTCCACTTGTCAACACCGTAGCGGATCGATTAGAGTTTTGAGAACTGGGATGTGAACATTTATCGGTTTTGACTGTTTTGCATGCGGTTTCCGGTTCTGGTGGAATTTTTTTTTGCGGTTTTGCGGTTGTGGATTATTTTTTTCGACGGCTTTTCCTAATAGACCCTCTCATACTTCCGTACAGTGGAGTTCTACACGGATTTTTGCTTTGCAAATTGAAAATCTTTCTTTCTAAATTTACAGATCTTTCCTTTTGTTATGTTCCGTGTCTTAAATTACAGTAGGCCTTGTTTAGTTATTTCCTCTGAAATTGTATGAGGATTTCTTTTAAGTTTATATTTTAAATTTTCTTTTTTATTTTTCTGGAAATAAATGCTGTTGTCTTTCTCACTTCAAACTTGAATATGGGACTGAAAGTGAGGGGAATGTGGGCTGAAGGCTGAGGTGTCCATGCCAGACAGCTTGAACCTGCCTTTGTCTGCATTATCATGTATTAACTTTTTAATTTTCCATTCCAGCATGAATTTTTAATGTTCTGTAACACCTTTTTTTCTTCTTTAATACTAATAATATCACAAATTTATTTTAATCCAAAGATGTCTTTGTAATTTTGTTTTTTGAGACATGCTGATGGATTTTCAATCTCAAAAATTATCGATTTAGGTGCCCCACAGTTATCAAGGAGAGTCTGTTTGATCTTGGCTGTCTTCCTCCAGCTGTAAGTGAAATACTGAAGTAACTTTCATCAAATAATGACAACAAAATTTTTTACATGTAGCAATGATTTGGTTTAGCACCCTCCTTCCAATAAGCACCTCCTCTGGAATAGGTTCCCCTCTCCCCCTTGTTTTAAGTCAGAAAGTTTGAAAGGTGTTACTGTTTTGCTAAAACTTCATCTGCAATTTCATGCTTGTATGATTGATAATAATTATTACATGTATTATTATTTTTAAGCTCATCATTATTTTTATACTGGCCTTTGTCAAGCAAAGGGTCAAATCTGGACTTCAAAACTGCAATGGATTTCCTGGTTTGCTGATGTGAGTACAGAATTGATTAATCAAGCAAAAAGGTCAAGGCTTACATTGAAGGTCAGCAACATAAAGTCTGATTATTGTGTACTTTTAAGTAATTGTACCTAAGTCTAAGTGACACCCAGCTACATGTACTTTTTTTCGAAAAAGTTGCTACTTGTAATACAAGGCAAGGGGATGTGCTGCTGGTTTGGGTGGCATTTTCATGACTCACTTAGCTATAATGGGGTTACATTTTCAGTAGAGTTACAAGAGTGGGGACTGACACATTTTCATGATTTGAAAATTTTCCTACATCAAAGTAAGGATTTACAAACAGAAAGGTTCAAATTAGATTGAAATGTACCAGAATGTTAATGCACTGAAGATGAAAAATAAAGTGTTCTAATTTCACGTAAACAAATGTGTTGCTTCATTTTAGGATCATGACCTACTTAAAAGACTTGGTTTTAGCTAGATAGATGCATCTATAAACAGAAATTGACTAAGTTGGGATTGCAAAAATTACATTTCTGGTAAAGTGACTAACTTAGCAGATGGGGTGTATAGTTGGCCACAGAATAGACTATAATGGGGCAGGTATTCCAAGAGGCCAGCAGCAAATGGGTAGATGGGATCACAAAAATAACACTTCCTGTAAAGTGACTCACTTAGCAGATGGGGTGTATAGTTGGCCACAGAATAGACTATAATGGGGCAGGTATTCCAAGAGGCCAGCAGCACATGGATAGATGGGATCACAAAAATAACACTTCCTGTAAAGTGACTCACTTAGCAGATGAGGTGTATAATTGGCCACAGGGTAGAATATAATGGGGCAGGTTTTCTGAGAGGCCAGCGGTACATACGCAGCAAAAATTGACCCAAAAACTCCCCCACCCCTGATCTATCAGCAAATTGTGCCATTTCAGTTAGAATATAAACACAGTGCAATAATATGAGGCATTCCCTTATTGAATGGGTTTAATGGGAGTGTACTTTTAAGTGAGCTATTTGGGTGCCACTGTTTTACCAATGTTTGTGTGGTTTCCTTTCAGACCATTTGATTTTTTTAGTGATTTTAGCAACAGATTCACTTTTGCTGTTATGTTTGGTGCCACTTCTAGCACATGCTTGAATGTGTTTTTACAACCAAAAAATGGAATTTTTCAGATGCCTGACCCAGCTGGATGGGTGCAGGGTAAGTGGTCATACCATGGCAACCTGATTTTGAGCAAATCGAGTGCTTGTTTGTTTTGCTTTGTTTTTTCTCTCACTGTTAAAATCATTTTAAAGACTATAGTAGCTCTAGGTTAACTCAGTTGCTGTGGGTCAGTATTAGTTTGTGAACAAATTTTAATATAGTTATATAGAATTTAACATACAGTTTAAATGACTAAGAGGAAATACATGCATTGTCAGGGTTTTCAGGCATTTGGTTTGTGTCTTAGCCAGCTGTTAGCATCCTTGCAGTATTTATTGCATTCTCCAGAGTTTGCAGCGTACTCCTTTGGATGTTAAGGCACTGGGGCTGTCCTCATCCAGCGGTATACCTTATCAGTGCATGTGTTGTTCCACCATGTGCCTGTGTTGTGTTTGCTGTTCTGTAGCATGGGATTCTTGTCCTTGAGGATAGCAGCAGGTTTCTTTTGCGGGGTCTGTTTCAGCAAGCTGCCAGTTTAGCGTTGGATAGGCCAGTTGGTGTTCTAGCACCTTGGGGTGTGACTGTAGTTGCAGCTCCTGGGCCCCTTGGGCACCTAGCCTCCATTTGTGATGAGGGTGTGAACTTGATATTAAGTTATTTACTTGGAATATTTAGACAGGCTGGCTTAGTTTGGCTTTTAAAAGCAGGTGTAAATGTGGGCCTCTACAAATGATAACAATGCCAGATGACCACACTGGGAGCCACATTTGTTGAAGTCTGTCAGTTGTTTTACTCTTTAACTCTAAAGATCTGATTATTAATTAATTTTCCCCTCTAGCTGCTGCACAATTGCATATTCATCAGTTATGAGAACTTTTCTGTTAGATCAAGAAAACATCTTCTACCTGAGAAGTCTGGGTATTCTCATCACCTGTTTGCAGGATAATGTAAGGATATTATAGGGAGAAGTTAGCTGTTAATCATTTCTGGGAGTTAAAGGGTTAATGTCCCCTGCTTATAACCAGTACAGAGAAGATGTAGGAGAGTATGGGGCCTATGGTTTATCATCCTTAGCCAAGAAGACTAGAACGTCTAACCATTTGCAGATGTTGTATCAAAGGCAGCACATTCTCCTCAGTTATTTTAAGACCCTGAGTGTTGTTGTGGTCTGGGGCTTGAACCCTCAACTACCAACACAGCCATAACACCTTCATGATGTAAAAAGAAATGACAAGGACACATCCAAACGGGTCCTTAGATACTTTAATCTTCCTGATCATTCTGGGAAGCATATGGTACTTTGTTGCCTTTCTCTACTTCTAGGCTGTTCAGAGGGCTGCAAAACTCTAGAACAAAAGTTATCTTTCAAATAGGCCCTCTTAAGCCCCATGGTATCAACAAATGCTTTTCATTTAACTAATTTATTCCTGTTTTCTCATCACTATATATTCCATTTACATTATCAACTCAGTCAATAATACTAAATTACCCTGTTATACTCTCCCACTGAAGCAGCACCACTGTTTCTTTAGAAACTTACCCCCTTTAGCTGCACAGCAGTCCAGCACACAACATGAGCTAGCAGAACAAAAAATTAATTACTCTGTTTTAATTAGTTTTTCAGAATATTGTCACTGTTCTTGTATACGGGATGCTGTTCTACCCATTTTTGGCCCGTCTGACAACTGACAACAGACTGGTTGGGTCCTTGCTGGGTTTTCTTTATGTTACAATCAGGTGAGCTAGCTATTACTTTGTTTATGAATACCAATTTAATCAGACTGTGAGTTTGTTTTTTAATTAGTAAATACAGTTCTCAGAACTTTACAATTGCCAGTACTTAATTCAAATATTACTCTAATGTGGAATCGTACTCTTGGCTTTGAAATAAGTGATATTTGTGTTCATTTTGGACCATGTTTTGTACACATGTCCTGGTAAATAGGGAACACAGCATGGCTTACATGTGAAACAATAAACTAATTTGGTTCTCTCTGCTTAATTAACCCTATCAGCCCCAAAGGTAGTCAGCATGTAAGTTCTCCCTCCAGTAATATTGCTGAATCATTCATTAAGAACATGAGAATAACAAAAAGATTCCTAACTCAAGATGCTCTGATCACAACATGAATTCTCCTCATCAGTACCAATGGAAATTTATAGTGAAGAGTCTAGAGAATATGGATATTGATGTTAACCCTTTAACTCCCATGAGTGACCAAGACAGAATTTCTCCATACAATATCAAAATAATATCGAGCAGACAAGTGATGAGAAAAAAGAATAATATCAATTAGAGGATTATAAGTTGATCCAATACCAAATTCTCCAAACTAATATTATAAGAACTGTATGGCAGACAGTAAAGAGAATTACTAATGAGATCTTAGGAGTTAAAGGGTTAAGTTGTTGTACTACAGTAAAAGTACTTTATCAAAGTGATTGATGAAAACTAATTGACAAGGAAAGCAAACCAAGGTAATTAATTTTCTTAGATTCTGAAACAAATATAAAAGACTTGCACACTTATTTGTTTTTTGCATTGGGGAATCAAATTTATGTTTATTGTATTCTATTTTAATGTCCAATCGTTTGAACTGTAAAGTTGTGGAGGCTTATTTCAATGCAATGCAAAATGTTTAGTGAACATAATAAACTGACCATCCTGTGTCTAATTCGGATATGGCAAGCATTTCGATGGACCTAGCAATCATTACTGTGTAACGAGGTTAGTAAGGGTTACCTCAGTTCTCATATGTCACCAGGGGTCGTAGATACTTTTTCTAGTTTGAAAAATAGTCGATAATGACTTGGAATTAATTGATATTCTGCTTACCAAGAAGATAACATAGGCATGCTTAGCATGCAAGAGTTATTATTTGGGTTGAGAGGGTTGAGATTGGTGGGTTGAGTGGTCAGTGCACTGGGCTCCGAGTCGGACGACCCGCGTTCTAGTCCTGACAGGGGCAAGGCGTTGTGCCCTTGAGACGTGCGGTAAAAAAAATGCGAGCTCCGCTTTTAGGCTTGGCTAAATCTATATATTACCAACCTCGCTATAGAGTTTATCGTTTCTTGAATGCCAAAGTAGGTTTATGGAACGAATTAATGTTAGTTGCAAATTGTTATTTGAGTTTAGGTTTTCCTGGTAGCCTACGTGATCAAGACAAGAAACGTTCAACAGACAGAAACTCTTCTCTTTCCTATAGTGATACGTTGCCAAAACATTAATAAAGGTCAATGAATCAATCTAGATCTTTTATTCGCTTTCTAACAAAAGTAAGAAACCTTTACAACGGCCACATGCCATTTTTTGAAGAAAAATTCGAAAAACAAAGAGGTAAAAAATTTCTTCTTGATTTATAAGACCTATAATTTTTCTTCTATTCGTATTAACTGTAATATAATTAGAGAAATCAAGTAAGTTCTTTAAAGTCTCGTGCAGCCTTTCACGTGGATAGTGTATTAAAAAATTAAATATCAACTTAGGATCCTGTTTCTGCTATAGGGTGTGCTGATTTTTTCCCAACACCGTCGGGTAGGAAAAACATTGATGTATACAAAGTGTTTGGAATTAATTTTTAAGGCACGAATAAGATATTTGAATACTAATATTCTGCCGCTTGTCTATCTGCGGATTAAAGCCGGGTGCTGTCTACTCAAAAGAAAGAAAAACATTGAAGAACTCCTGAAAAGTAAAACAAGATCAATCGAAAAGGTGTCAGGGATGTTTCGGCAGTTGAATGGCAGTACAGTATTGTAATAAATTTGAAACGAAATAGAACCTATGATCGGCATGATCAACTTGAGAAAGTGAACTCAACCAGCCAGAAATAGCAGTCGATTGTAGTGTGATCGTTTACTTAACGGCGATAAGTCGATTGCAGAAATTTGTCGAAGACAACTATCTTTAAGTGGAATTTATAACTTCTTGATAATATTAAAACGGTAAAAACGAACGATAAAATCCGACGTTTCGGAGTAGTCATATATATATATATATATATATATATATATAAATACTATGAGGGGAAAAAAGGACGTAACTACGTTTCCCGACAAGCCTGTTTCGTGAATCGCTTCACTCTTCATGGGTTTAATGAAAGAATATTCATGTGACTATCGTTTATATACTAGGGAAATTTGCATAATACGCGGTAAACTTAAAAACTTTAGAGTTCAGCTGTTGCGTAGCAACGCTTTGTTTCTGTGCCGGCATGAAGATACGAGTTCGTTACGCTTATTTAGTGATGAGAGGTCGGGTCGGTAAATTATAAGGAATGTGTCAGGGATGTTTTTTTCCCCTCATAATATTTATTCTGCTCTGCTTCAACGTATTGAGCACTGTTCCACGCGAAAATCGACTCGCAAACTTCCTATATATAGGAAGTTTGCGAGTCGATTTTCGCGTGGAACAGTGCTCAATATGTTGAAGCAGAGCAGAATAAATATTATGAGGGGAAACGTAGTTACGTCCTTTTTTCCCCTCATAATATTTATATATATATATATATGTATATATATATATAACAACTTTATTTAAATAATAACATATAACATATTATTATTAAAAAAGGGTTATAGAAGGGAGGAACTTAATCCTCATTGTAAAGTATACCCCAGTAATGACTCCATTATCAAGGTAAAAGTTTAAAACATGCAAATAACAGTATTTAAGCGATGTGGCGCGAAAAATTAACATAATAGGTGCGAAGATTATACAAATACTTTCGCACGAATAGAGTCCGATTGGACTTTACGAACAGACGGATGGCGTGGCCATGGGTTCCCCCCTTGGTCCCCTGCTAGCTAATGTGTTCATGTCTTCAATTGAAGAAAACCTCAAGCGAGAGGGTAAACTCCCTTCCTTCTATCGAAGGTACGTTGATGATACACTTACTATCATGCCAAATATCGCAACAGCATCTAACTTCCTGGACACGCTTAACAAGGCACATTCTTCCGTAAAATTTACAATGGAAACCGAATGCAATGGCATGCTCCCTTTTTGGGCATCCAGTTACTGAACCGATCGCCCCAAATAGAGACAAAGGTGTACGTAAAACCGACGAATTCAAGTCTCCTCTTATATTACCAAAGTCACGTTGACAATCGGTACAAACAGGGTTTACTCCGAACTATGCTGGGCCGAGCACATCGTTTATCTTCTTCTTGGTCACACTTCTCAGACGAATGTGACCGATTGAAGACAGTATTCTCGCGTTTAAAGTACCCCAAACACCTCATCGACTCTGCCACCAAAAATTTCGTTGACTCAAAGGTTTGTGACCAGCAGCGACCATTATTACCAACTAAAGAGACGGATGACACAATTCGAGTGGTTCTACCATTTAAAGACCAAACCTCAGCAAATTTTGTGAAAGGACAACTCAAGGATCTGAGCCTAAAAGTGAACACCAACATCCAGCCCGTATTTGTCAGCCGAAAAATTGATCAAGAATTGAATGTGAAAGAAGCAAAGCCATCGATAGTAAATGAACAGTGTGTTGTTTATAAATACTAATGTGACCTGTGCGATGCAGGTTATACAGGATACACACGCGGACATTTACACAATCGTGTAAAAGGACATAAAACAACAGTCCTCAGCCATTGCCAAACATTGCAAGAACGTACACGGGACGATCCCTCAGGACCTACTGAAATGCTTCGAAGTTCTTAAGAAGTGCAGGAACAAATTTGACTGCTTATTGTACGAAATGCTTCATATAAGAACTTTAAAGCCAAACCTGAACGTGCAATCGGACTCTATTCGTTCGAAAGTATTTGTATAATCCTCGCACCTATTATGTTAATTTTTCGCGCCACATCGCTTAAATACTGTTATTTGCATGTTTTAAACTTTTACCTTGATAATGGAGTCATGACTACTCCGAAACGTCGGATTTTATCGTTCGTTTTTACCGTTTTATCCTTTAAGAAA
The DNA here is from genome assembly GCF_964200805.1 of Pocillopora damicornis. Lineage (NCBI taxonomy): Eukaryota > Metazoa > Cnidaria > Anthozoa > Scleractinia > Pocilloporidae > Pocillopora > Pocillopora damicornis. Next base: position 7,080,720 of record NC_142670.1, read on the forward strand.
TCTCTTTTAATACTTGATAATATTGGACTACAAATTTATATAACGTTAACCTTAATAAAAGTCCGTTTATGTCGTGAATTTCTCATTTTTAACAAGAAAAACAATGCTCCACACCTGCTGCAAGCTACTTTCAGTCTATTGGTCTTACTAAGGGGAAAAAAAGCTGACTCACGTCCCGAACGTTCTACCGAGTATTATGATTTGCATTTAAATATAGAGAGGTTGAGATACTTGAAGAACGAGCCTTTCATGCGCTATGCCCAAATACAATGTAACGTAATGTAACGACAGCTACTTATAACTATCTGTGTACATAATGGGCTTGACAAGTTGGATGGTAGGTGAAACCGAATCCAAAAAAAAAATTTCAAAACCTTTTTAAGAAGCTGTGCACTGGGTAAGTACCACCTCTCTTATGTCTGTCGGGTATAATGTAGCAATGAGATCTACAGACTTGACTTTCTATTTTGTGAAAAATTTACATCGATTTTGGAATTTCCTGGAACACTCAGGCAAACGAAGCTTGGAAAAAACACTTTTCAGGTGGCAATCATCAGAGAGAATGATGGCGATTCTTCTTTTAGCTCGTACCACAACGTTTTTCAGTTTTTATACAATGCCAAATGATTGAAAAACAATTGAAAGTCATCGTTATTCGTGATGTTTCCCCTGCGGTGGTCTGTATAACAGCTCTAAGCAGCCACATTTAGGATCAAAGGAATACAGTGGCTTAGTGGCTATCCTTCCACGCTGTTGTGACTAGATGTCAAAATAGAATCGCGTACACTATCGCTACTCATTTATGCGTCAGATGGCAGCCGGAAAATTAGACGTTTTTAGTCTAGCGACGGAAGTCGAGCAATTTGGAAGCAATCCTAGAAGGAGGGTCTGAATGGGGTTAACCTTTAGCCGTAAACAGCTTAAAAAGTTAGCCGTTAGGCGTAAAAATTGACAAATTTAACCATCTAAAAAATAATAATAATTCTGGTATGAACCATGGTAAGATATTAACCGTAACCGTAAATTGGCCAAAATTTTAACCGTTAGCTGTAAAAGTCATCACCCCATTGAGTCCCTCTAGAAGTTCTCTTCTCAAAACGTAGGGAAATATTTTCACGCTCTCGGCGCTTCCTGCGTGCTTTGTAACAGAACAGAGCACTCTCTAGGCTTCTTTATCTGTCAACTTAACAGGTATTAGGTTAGGCAGATGCAGAAATTAATGACCAGGCGCTCGGAAAATATTGGATATGTTATGCCTGCTAAAACTAAAATGATAATACAACGAACTAGAAACTACTGAATTATTTAACAAAAGCAGAAATAGCAATAACGTGTTAAAACGAGCCATAAGGGAAGATTAATGAGCGGAAGATTAGCATACAATTACGTAATAACACCTGCAAAAAAAATTTATCACGCATAACAGGAAATTAGATTGTTCTAGAAAATGTCGCACAATTTTCAGCAAAAGACAAAAGACATTATTTAAACAGCTATTGTTTCGATTCGGAGGCTGCTTAACCAGTTTTTAATGATTGAAGTTTTATTTTGCTAATAAATTAGAAAGTGCCAGTCATTAAAACATTTTGATATTAGCTTTGTTCATGGGTTTATCAATTCTCGTTTTTACGAAGCCAAACAATACTTATCATCTATTGTCTAGAGCCTTTATTTTAATTAGTCGTTCAATTTAAGAAGAACCAAGTTATGACTTATGTCACGTCGAGAAGACAGCGTCCTACTAAGAGTTACGACATTGTGCATGCATCAAAAGAAATTCGAATATGGAGTTCAAAACGCGTGAAAAAACACTGCACATGTGCTTTGATAAATGAACTGACGACAACCAAAGCAATAGAAACATTTTACACCATTACCATGTGCACTTCCATAAAATTGATCATGAAGTTCTTATTTCTATCCAACAAAATGATCCTCCGCGTCCGGAGCAAATAGTCCACGGTTTACTAAGGTACACAAAAAGAAAAAAATTTTAGTGACGCAAAGCGATCAAAGCTTATGATATGCAAAACTGTCTACATGGTGCAAGTGAGTTCGAGAGAGTTTGAAAGATATGCTGCACATGCGCAGCCTCCGAGAGAAACTTTCATCAATCTTATGACAACAATTGACAGCAACATATCCATAGTTTGTCTTGATGAATTCGGATGACAGGTGGAATCAAAGCCAGGAAAATGTTCAACGCGCTTTTTATAAGTTGCACGCTAAGTGAGTACCAGCTGTATTATATATCTAATATCAGAATGCTGTAGAAAAGTGGTTTTCCAAAACCATGAAAATAATTTTAGAAAAATAATCAGGTTAATTTGTAAGACTAGATTTGCGTTTCTTAACGTCACTAAAATGTAGACTTGAATAATATGAAAACAATAAGCTAGAATGAGAAAATATAACATTTTGAAACCTGCAACGACTATTATAAACCATAGTTGTTGGGTTTTGACGGTTTGCGCAACAGTATTATTTCTAGCAATAATGTCGAGGATCATTTGAACGCAGTCGTCTATAAGCTGCGATAGTGCTCTTGTCTTTCACCGATAAAGTGGCCTCTCAGAATAATCGATGGTTTTTAATTCACTGGCCGAATGTATGAATTTGTGTTGACTGAAGTTGGCATTAGGTTTGACGGATGCAAGTCTCGTCGTTCTAGCCAGGCCGAGTCGATAACTTCTGGTGATGGAGGTTTTATCCAGTTCCCTCTCCATTCTTAAGATAATTTCTAGGCTTGACCTAACCTAAACCAATGAGTTCTATTTGTGGTTCGATACCAAAAAGCTTAGTGCCAAACAATTAGTCTCTATGACATCATAGTGTTAATTACTATCGGTTATCTAACGGAAGAGCAAACCATGTTTGAAAAACTTGTAGCTACCTTTTTAGCAAGGAGAGGAAAATTGCTCCTCTGATCGTAATGAATTCAAAATTGAGCTTAATACATCGAAATGTATATTTCCACATCTTAAATCAAGTTTTAGAATATATTTTTTTAATTAATCGAGATAGCCCTTAAAATTCAGGGTTATGCAAATGTAAATATCACTCGGGAGAGTGTCGATAAATTTTCGAAAACTAAACAGTAACGTCTGAAAGTATTTGACTTTTTCTGTGTTGACATAGACTTGTTTAAACACAAGAGAAGGTTGGATTGGGAGAAAGGTAGATTGCAAGAGGCTATCGAGGAATTGCATAACTTTCGAGAAGTATCCCAACCTACTGATAATTCTTCTCAGCGCTTACCACAGAGGACATGTTGAAGTTATGTTAGTCAGCAACACAAATGTGACTTGTAACCTGCGTTTCTTTTGGAGAGCTCGCATATAGCTCGTTAGCGTGGCGAGAAGTTTGAAGTCTAGTCTTCCGAAGTTTACAAAGGCCAAAAAATCAAAGCGTGGATCATTTTCTGCCAGGTGGCAGGCATTTTGGCCGGAAAATATTTGCGTTCTTACTTTAAACACAGAGGGATGGTCGTTGTGGCTTACATTCCCGAAAAGGAACTACTACATGAATGGACCATTGAAAGTGTGGTGGATTCGGAATTAAAAAATATTGAAATTTCGCGAAAAGGTGTCCTGTCTTTTGTGTCATTTGCGAATAGCTTACTTTTGAAGGGAGTTACGTAGGTGCACGTGCTATTGAAGAGTTCGGCTGCACGTGAATATTAATGTTACGAGTCAACTATCTTTTGAGACAGATTCCTCAACGCAAAGTTCGCGGCAAAGATAAGGTTTTCTTGGCGTATATGTTTAGCGAACTTTGCTAAGGCTCTTGGAGAATTTCTAAGTTTAATTCGTATTATTTTAGTTTACTTGGAAATTTGAGGATTAAGGAGGACGTTTTTACAAAAGGTTGCCTTTTTGTTAGGGTGGGAGGGGGGGGGGGTAAGAGGGAATAAGGCCTTGCTTCTGAAAGAATTATAATTATAAAGTCTAGTGATTTCATAGTTTGGGTGCCATTACAGTAAGTCTGCATACGCGAGTGAACTCAAAAGTGACATTGCTGTTAACACATGTTACAAACAAAAACAAACAAACAAAATAAAAACTCAGATTTTCAAATTTTCCTCGACAGTAATACTAACTTCGATGAAGGAAGTACATGGAAGAGGTGAGAAAATAAATGATGATTTAAGCCTCGAACAAAGGTTAAGTCCAACACTTTTGGATTCCTTTATTTAGTTATTCTCCTTTTATTTTTTATTATTTTTTCCCCAGAATGCTAGATTTCATGTTTTAAAGATTCCTGTTACATGTTTCAACACCAAGGAATAAATTGGAACGATAACAGAAAATTATGTCAAAAGCGGGGGGCTGACCTAATTTCCATTGAAACCGTAAAAGAATGGAACTTTTTAAATGACCTGATTCAAAATCACAAATCGCTATATAATAAGTGGAACATTAGTTTGAAAAAAGGAGCCGGCAATTGGACTTGGGTGAGTGGTAAACCATTGACTATTAACAAATGTAAAGAAAAATAGCCAACTGACGTCGGAGATGTGGCAATAATAGTCAAGACGTCTTCGAATGGCAGTAATCTGGGCCTACAAGTGACCCAAAGGGCTCAGCTGCACGCCTCTATTTGTGAAACTCGCAAAAATAAGATGACAACGTAATTAGGTAAACTAAGAGCGTCCTTAAAGCCCTTGAGCGTAAGAAAAGTGCTATCAGACTGTAATAAGATGATACAACCTTTTGCCTTTATTCCCTCATTGCGTGGAACCAATTACTTTATTTTAGTTTTAAAATGGCCATTATTCTTGATCTATCGATGCCAGTTACTTTCATGTCGATCAGGACTTAAAATTATGGAGTTTCTCGTAGTGATGAATGAAATATTGCTGCAACGGGGTCAAAGAACGTCGTGATAATGGACTTATTTCAGCTTTACCCTCATGAGTAGAGGAGAGGGGACGCGCTTCTGAGAGAAAATTTGTTTACCTTCGATAAATCTCCAAAGGATTATTTCTGACTAATTGTTTCACTGTTTTAAAGATTGTTGTAGAGATTCTTGTCACACGTTTATGGGTTACAGAGGTCTTTGTGAATGATGTAGAGGTGACCTAATTTCCATTGAAACTGAAGAGGAATGGAACTTTATTAATAGCGAGATTCGAAATCGCAGACTATTAGAGTGGTACATCGGTTTGAAAAAAAGAACGGAGAGTGGACTTGGGTGAATGAAAGGCCACTGACTATCAGCAAATGGATAGAAAAAAATTAAACCAGCCAAGAGAAAACAGTAATGTGGCATTTATAGTCAAGGATTCCCATGTGGATGATCAGGGCATATCTACTAATCTGTTTGGGGTAGCTCCCAAAGCTTACATTTGTGAGATACCTTAATTTGCGCCTCCTAAGTGCAAATAGACTAAAAAAACGTGTCTTGGCCCTTAGCGTGATAGAAATACCATCATGGATTACACAGTCATGAGCACGTTGATCGTAGGTTCCCATGCCTCTATTTCCCTTCTATGTTGCAAACGTGTAAATGTATACGACAATCGAATATAAAGAACATGGAGGAACCACTCCCCCTCCTAGCCTTAGTCGGCTAGCTATCCATATAAGTTTGGCTTTCGCACGGATCACGCAAATAAATGGGGTGAAGATAAAAGAGTTCGGTGGAGTCTTCAGGAAACTAAACTCTTCTCAAATGTTTTGCTGGTGCGTTAGTTATAGACCATAGTACCACTCAATTTATCTATCCCTACCATTTTGATATCGAGCATAAAAAAAACAAACAAACTGGGACTAATTGCACATCTGGTAAAAATCATAATAAAGGTTTCAGAACCGGCTCAATGAAAGAAATGAAAAGATTTGTAGTAAATGCGATTATGGCGGATCAATCGGGCTATCCAGCATGATTTGCATGTGAGCGAGGCTAGTAAGATTTCCACTAGAAGCCTGTCATATTTAGCAATGCCAACGGGATTTTCCTGTTTCTGAATATCACTAAAAGGGAATGTGGAAACTTTGTCATCAAATCAATTGGGGATCAAATACGTTCAGTAACAAAACATTGGTACAAGGAGGAATACATAAATCAGTTTCAGGGAACTCCTTTCTTTTTTTCTTTTCTGAATACTTTGCCCTTATTGCCAACTGTGACAGCATGGCCATCAGCATCAGCGATGGCACATACGTCGCTGTCGCCATCAATAGCAGCACCGTTGCCCTCGCCGATACCATTGCCATTGTCATCACTGTCTCTATTGACGTTGCCCTCACCCTCACCATCGCCATCGCCGTTTCCGTTGCCGTTGCCATCTCCATCGCCGTCGCCTCCAAATTCAGTTCAGAAGTTGGTGAGTGTTATGATCATATGCGGTCCTTGTACCTGTTATGTTTTAGAAGGTAATTAGTGCATACCTGTGACTGACGTTTTCATGATTTTAGGCAAATGAATATGTTTCCAAACTTGGCAGACTCGATAGCGACAGAAACACTTCTTTGCAGGTATCTAACTCCACCAATGACATATGTTAAAATGCAGAATGCATTCAGATATAGATGTATGTGTATACAAAGATACACCCCTTTTCAACGTTGCCAATTGAAAATATACCTTAAATATATACACCTGTCCTTTTTGGATCGAAAAATGTGATGCACGATGCATGTATATTTTACATCAAGGGATCAAAACGTTTATGGTTATTTTGACAGCAACTATTGTAATTCCATTTGAACAACTTCCCTTTAATTTCTTTTATCAGAAGCTTTTTGAATGGAAAAAGAAAAGGTGTATGTATCATTTAACAAATAGAGAAGCCTTGACTGTGCTCTGTTCTGTTGTAAAGCACGCAGGAAGCGGCTAGAGCACGAAAGAAGTGTAGGGAGAAACACGAGACGTAGTGGAGTGTTTCTCCACACTTTATGAGTATCTTACAGTTATTACAGTTATCTTATCTTACAGTGAAATGTTGAGTGAACTTCGGCCGAATTATGGCTCATGAAAACACGCGAGTTTTTTCACATGACAAGGTAGAAAACAAACTGTTCAAGGCGAGTATTTTTTGAATGAACGACAGCCGAATTCACCGGAACATGAAGATCGCTCGGGATGACAGCGCCGCAAAACTCGGCTGCAATGACTGATGTGACTTTCCACTCAGCGCATTGGAAAGGATATCAGAGTAAGCTCTTATTTTTTTCACTCGAAGGGCGGCCGATGTAGTTTCTGAGGTTTGCTTTACTGCGATGAACGGAGATCGCCATGATAAGCGAGCCCCGATGGACTTCAGCATGATCGTATTCGCTCAGACACCGTTATGACAAGTACGAATTTTAAGTTATGCCAGTTTGGTTATATTTTTCGTCGTTTCCGTTTTGTTTTGTTTTTGAACACGGAGCTTTATATACTATACGAGTTTTAGCTGTGTTTGAATTTTATTACCGTACGCGAGCTTGCAATCTAACTGAGCGTGAAAATCTTTAAAACTCGGAATGTCTATTTTGTTTTTCCTTTGAGGATTTTCGCATCTACTCACGTTTTAATAACGTAAATTACGGCGCCTGGTTCTTCTGTTGCTACTTACCGTCTCGCTTGTTCCGAAATTCGCTTTCAATTATCGAAAAAAAGCTAAAAAGAAGTCCCGGAAAAGGTCGAACATAGTACAATTTGGCAGATGGTGTGACAGCTTTAGCTCAGCTCTATGCTCTATACTCTCATAGAGCACGCTCTTTCGACCAATGACAGCGCGCGTTATAGCGGAGCTCGCAGAGCGTAGCCCATAATTATACAAAATAGTAGTAACCCATCAAGCCGAAAAAATTTGGATGTACGACCGTACGACCGTACACGGTGCTACTGTTAACATGCGTGGTCAACAGTACCGCGGGCACGCCAACGCCACGGCTTTGTTCAGTAGTCCAGTGGTCAGTGCACTGGGCTCCGAGTCGGACGACTCGGGTTCTAGTCCTGGCCGGGTCAAGGCGTTGTGCCCTTGAGACGTGCGGGCTCCGCACGAATGCGAGCTCCGCTCTAAGGCTTGGCTAAATCAACATATTATCCGAACTTTATCATAAATATACATATGTTCAAATGGCAACGTTTTGAAAACGAGTATATAATTACATATATGCATGTGTGTTGTGTACTTTTATATGTGAAGAAAGGTAATGACAGAGGAAGAGACAGATGACGGGAAAGAAATCTGATAAGGCCACCTGAGCCAAGGAAAAAACAGCTTTCAAACAACACTCTGTATACTTATATCGTTCTAGGACCGAAACAATATTCTTCTTTAACATCAAAACTCTCTCCTTAGTCGTTTCTTTTTTGATGTTTTACTTTTTATCAAACAAAGCAGATTCCAAGTTGCCGCGCATCTGTTTGGTGATGGATAAAAATAAAACTTTAGGAGTATTGCACATCAATGATCCGTTTCTTTGTTCTTACACATTTTGGCGTCATTAATGATCTATAAGTATAATTAATCAAATACATGGCAAAGGGGTAACTATTTGTTACAAAACAGATTTATAAGTAATTAGAAACACTTTGTTGACATAGATTATAATAATATTATTAAAAATCACAAGAATAAAACGTTTTACGTGATTTCAGGAAGCTGTAAACGTGTTTGAAAACTTCATCGTCAGTTTTGAAAACATGACAAAACCTCATGAGGGCCAGTTCACCATAGACGAGTTTCAAAGAGGAAGAGAGTCCATCTTTAATGTGGCTGTCGCCTTCGAGAAATTTGCTCTTAATTATGGCAAGCATCACCTTCCAATAAAGATTGTAAGCCACAAAATGGGTGAGTTAAAACACCACCTTTTTATCAGGTTTGTGATAATCTTCTTCGTCGATGCTTATTCACGGTCTCAGTGACTGACACTTTATCTCCTAAATAGGATAATGACTTTTACATCTGGGCTGGATTGCTCTAAGCTGGGTTTAGATAACCGAGGAGTAGTGTGAAAACTGATTTCAGATATGAAAGCTATAAAAGAGAATTCAGCATAATTCTATTGGCTTATTGACTATAATCTTGATGATTATTGGACTCTTTAAAAACAATGAAGACAATTATCTCAAAAAAGCTTTTGAACGAAAGAATAAGAAACCCGGAATAGAATTTAACCTTGGGTGAGCGCCAGTTGGCCTCAGAACAACTGAGTGGGTCCCGAGTCATTTACAAACGCTTATGTTGGATGTTGTCTGTCTCTTAATTCTTCAATTAGTCACATTTTTTATCGTATTGTCCATAAGCAGGAAGTCAATTTTTTTGTCCGACAGTGCTGGAAGTCCAAAAGGCTTACCGCCAAAATGCAAGTGACTTTTACTTCGACGTACACGAATGGCAAACCAACATTAATATTGCCTCTTCGAATTTTGCAGATAACGGTTTGTATTACCTGTCGTCTTCAGTCTGAAAAAATTTATATTTTTTTAAACAGCGTTGACGTAATTTCTCATGAAGGACAGCTCACAAGTTTTCGCAGGCTTTGCTTCCAAAACCAACACTCATAGGGTTTATTTCTTTTATAGCCTGAAGGAAATACATAGATTTATCTTTTTCAGGATCAGTGGTCGTCGGGTGCGTATATAAGAATCTGCAAGACATACTGCCGAAAAGTCAACCCAGCAGGAATGGAACAGGAAGCACAAGGTAGCAATACTGTCTTCTTTGTGTTCAAAACACCTGGCCCTGGTTGTTCGAAGGGTGATTAACGCTATCCACTGGATAATTCGCTATCCAGCAGATAGAACGAAACATTTTGTTAACACTTATATGCTGGATACCGTCGACTGGCGTTATCTTCCCTACGTAGAGATCATCGGCTAAAATGAGCAAATCGTTTGGTATCGTCACCACCGCTACCATTCTTTTAAACCACCATATTTGTGTCACATTCTGGTTCATTTTCAAATCATTTTGTACACAGATATTTGGGTAGCAGAATAATAATGGCAGCAATGGAACCTAAACCAAAAAAATTGCTGGAAAATGTCGTCTTAAAGTTCAAAAACATAGAGGTAAGCAAGATTAAGTCAGATGAAAAGAGTAAAAAGTAAAAGTAAAGAAAGATTGTTTGGAATGCGCTGTTTTTATTTCATCTAACAGCAATGATTTTATTTTCAGATAGAAGAAAGGGTGAAGAATTGTATGTTTTGGAGAGGCTTCAGCGATAGGTACAAAAATTACAATACATCATCTACTTTTCTTAGAATTTTCTTGTTCGTTTGGTCGTCCGTTTGCCTCCATGTTCCCGCCAATATTTTCCGGTTGTCGTGGGAGACACTTAGCTAGAATTGTTGTTTCATTATTTTTTTCCTTAATTTATCATTAATTTTCCCTCATAATTTGTCCTAATAAGATTATTCTCTCAATTAAAATAATTTTTGCAAGCTATAATCCTTCTATCTACGACAACTTCTGTCTAAAAATTTGGAATATACCTAATCAAAGTTTGAATCTATGCCTAACAAGGAAGTATTATAAATATTTTCCGCCTTGACTTATTAAAACTAATGATGAACTGCTAATAATGTAATCGATATTATGAAATCAAAAGGGTTTTGATGAAATTCGCTCTTTTGGTACCATGGAAGGCTATTTCCTACACTACGTCTTGCCTGCTGAGGTTATTTCTTCTTTGCAGCTCCGACGGATTTTCAGACGAAGGATGCCATGTAGTTACGTCGAGAAGCAATTCAGAAGAAACAGTTTGTAGCTGCAATCATTTGACTCATTTTGCTGTATTATTTGATTACAACGATGGCACAAAGGTAACCAATTATATGTATGTTCTTCTTCCAGCACTGGTGATACATGTAAATTAACTGAGTTAATTTGCGTGTCTCTATTTTCTTTTTTTGTGCTATGTGACGCAGCTTTCCAAACAGGACTAGACTGTGTTGAAGACAATTACCTACATAGGATTAAGCTTGTCGATCATCGGGATGCTTATAACATCAGCCTTGTACTTTTTCTTTACGTAAGTATGGTGGTTAAATAATCGATGATGTATACATTCTCATGTCTTCTTCTACTTACTATCGATTGTAATTTCTCAACAAAGGAAAAAAAAACTAAGGAATAAACGTAACTTTAGGTTATCCAAAATGTTCCTTTTAATTTCTCCGAAACTGAGGTAAAGTAAGTCGATTAAATTACCAATTTACATCAGATTTCATGTTCAATTAGAAGAGCATTAACGATGCATGGTCTCTTTCCTCGGTCCTTATTGTTTTCTTATTCTATACCAACTTGGCTTTTTATTTTCCTTTTGATTCTGAAGCATTTGATTGATTTTTTTTTGGTGTTTGTCTTGTTTTGTTTGTTTTTCTTTTTTTTCTTAATTTTTCATTTGAATTATTTCTGTTTTGATTATGTTTGTTTTTTTTTAAACACATGTTTGGTTTTTGTTTTTACTTTCTTTTTTCGTCATCTTTCATTTGACCAGAGACGTCCGTCAACCTTTGTCTCAAATTCGATTGAGTCTTTCTGTGTCCCTCGGAGTTGGACAGCTAATTTTTCTCGCAGGAGTAAACGCCACAGAACACACGGTGAGAGGCTTTTCCGGTCTGTTAATTTAATTAATCAAATCTTTCTGCTCTAAATATTTTTAGAAAATAGCACAGAAAGACACAAAACATATTTCCTTTTGCAGGCTGCTTGTATCGCAGTAGCAGCTCTGATGCAATATTTTCTGACGGCTGCCTTTTGCTGGATGTTGGTCGAGGGAATCTACCTCTACCTGTTCGTTGTGAAAGTTTACAACATCAACACCAAGATGCACATGTATCACGTCATCTCATGGGGTATTTCCATTATTAATTTTACCACAACATATATTGGAAGTTACACCATGCTCCCATATTTGGTGTTGTCATCAAGTCAAGTGCTTTGAATTAATTTTTTTGTCTGTATGATTAGGTCTCCCTATGATCATGATGGCCATTTCACTTGGCATTGCTGCTGCGAAAGAAGGAATACAAAGCTATGTCAGTGATAAATAGTAAGAAACACATCTCAATAGGTTACTTTTTACCTTTCTTCTCTCTCCCGCGCACTATCAAGTTAAGTTCGTTTTAATTTTCTTGTTCCGTTTTTCCTTGGATTTTTTTTATTCATTCTGATGACTTTCATTCTTGTTTTTCAATTCTCCTAGTTGTTGGCTGTCTTCGATTAACAATCTGATCTGGATATTCGTCTCCTTTGTAACGTTAATCGAAGTTGTGAGTTTATGATAAATTTATTTCACGGTGCTTGGTTTACCAAACTAGTTACCTCCAGAGACTTTTGTTGTTTTGTTGTTTCACCTTTTTCAGCGTTGAATACCAAGATGTGTTTTCTAGGCAAAAAAGTACCACATTGCACAACACTAAAAAAGAGGATGGGAACAGGATTAGAAGGAGATATCAAATTTGACTTTAGCTACGTTGAGCGTAATTGATTCTGTTAAGAAAGTTTTATTCGCGGAATCAGCTCAGTGGTCGAGGATCCGGGTGCAAGGGTCGGGATTTCTATCCCCCGTAATGGAATCATTATTTTTATTTTTCCGACCTATACTAATCGAATAACTTCTATAGTAAGACTGTCTTGGCTTCTCGAGTACCACATCCAGAAACTTAATTCAGTGATTTAAATGGAATTTTTTTTTAGCTCAACATCTTGATACTCGTACGAGTCATAAAGGAGATGACCAATTTGGTGCAGCCAACAGGTGAAGACGACCATATTAAGCAAATACGGTAGGATTCACAACATGAAATTATTCAAAATAATGAAAACAAGTTGCTTTGTCAAACTGTACGGCGACAATCGCCTGGCTCCCTCATTCCTTGACCAGTTTGCCTTTACGATACCTGTTAATGAGACTGCGAAAAAAAAAATTATCATCTCAGTCTTTTACATGTCTCTTCAATTTGTTGTCGATCTCAGAATTGGTATCAAAGCTTGTGCACTGATGATTCCTTTACTGGGTGTCACGTGGCTATTTGGTCTTCTTTCGCCTGTGCAAAAGGCTTTCGCTTACATTTTCACAATACTCAACTCTACTCAGGTGAGTGTCCGATTGAAACTCTTAATCTCAATCAATCTAGATTGTTCAATTTACACAGCTCTAACCAAAGAGAGAAGCCTTTGCAATGATTAGATGATTTAAAAAAAAAATTTAAAAACCTGTTAACTATTCACTTGACCCGAAATATATTCGTAGCAGTCTTATTAGACTTATTAGATATTGATTTTTGAAGACGATTATTATATGTCTTGTGCACTGAGATACCCAAACAACGCACGCTCCGCCGCTTCCTACTTAGGTGGAATATTGTAAAAAAATGATCTTCAAATTGTTTCTGCAACAGGGTTTCCTGATTTTCGTTCTACACGGCTTACGAAACAGTCAGGTAAGAAAAGAAAACTGAGTCAATAATAAGGAAAGTGCATATTATAGCACAGATGTTTAAGCATGAATAACTATTTGAATGAAATTTGAAAGAAATGTATCGTTTGTTGCTTGTCTATCTGCAGATCAGAGAGCGATTGAAAAGAAAGATGAACGTGGTTTTTACCACTTCAAATAAGGAGGACTCCACAAGGAAGAGCCCACAGGTCAATTTAAGTGACGTCGGCGATGCACGGGCAGTTGAATTGCAGCCTCGCAGTGACATTAAACCGAATTAACACTCTACTTAAGTCAATGGATTTAACTGTTCGCCAATAACATTCTATTGCATTGAACGATTGTGTAGTAAATAGCGATTAGTCGATGGCGATCGATCTGAGTTTCAATCTGCTGTTAAAATGTCACGTAGTAAAAGTAAATTGACATTAGGTGCATTGTGCATTATGTAAGTCGTTAGTTTTTAGTTAGTATGACGGATGTAGAGCTACCGAGTAGAAATACTGTCAATAAATTGTCATTATTATTATTATTATTACTATTATTTTATTACTATTAAGTGAGATCGTTCTCTTGTTTATTGTTTCAGCAATTAACAAGCTACAAGGCATTTTTTCCGCCATTCCGCCTAACTGGAAACAGCTCCTTAACGTTGGAGAGAATAATAACAACCGAATTGACAAAACTGTTTCAGACGATGTTCAAGATATAACAAGAATGACTTCAAAATCAATCTATTCCACCCTGATCAAACGAATCCAGATTTCTCCGACTGCCCAATCTAAGTTTAATTCCGTATATAATATTTCAGGTAATATAGACTGGAAAAATATCTATCTATTGCCGGGTCGAGTCACTCTTGACACCAGAACGAGAGCCTTTCAAGACAAAATCTTAAATCGTATTCTCTACACCAATAAAATCCTATATAAAATGAATTTGGTTCCTTCTCCGATGTGTACCTTTTGTGGAGATCACGAAGAAACTCTTGAGCATCTTCTAATCAGCTGTACCTACACTAAAAACTTTTGGCTTTCGGTTATTTCTTGGTTAAATACTTACAATATGAAAATTGATAAGCTTGATGAGGTAACAATCCTCTTTGGTATTTCCGATAATATCCCTGGGAATTGTTTGTTAAATCACATAATCATTCTTGGAAAATATACCATTTATTCATGTCGTTGTAAAAATATCAAGCCGTCTGTATCCTTACTGAAGGCTAAAACATCTGAAACTCGGAAATTTGAATTTTTGATTGCAAAAAAGAATAAAAAAGAATCATTCATTATAAAAAATGGGAAAACATGTTAGTGTAATTCAATAGATGAGTATCGGGTATTAACAGTTATAGACGCAGTTGTATATACAGTCGTTCTACCAAAAAAGGAATTTGATGTAGATTAGTATTTGTACAAATTAGGCTTATATTATTATATAACCACAACATAAATTAAATCTAGCCGACTGTGAATGTAATGTAATGTAGTATTTCGTAATTAGTGTTAGTGAGTAGCGTAAGCGTTAGTGTAATTAACTTTGTATTTGTTTGTATTACTCTAGTATTTGTGCTTTAAGTGAAAATAAAAAAAATGTTTAAAAAAAAAAAAAAAAAAAATTAACAAGCTGCAAGTTAGTGCTATCTTTTATCTAAATGACTTTTCCAGAACATCGCATACAAGTACTTGCTTAAGAATTTTTGTTAGCTACATGCTAAGTTGTGCGCAATAAGGATCAAATTATCGTAACTACAGGTTGGTCTGGCTTGTCTGTTATTAATTGACTTTCATTAAAGGTTAGATCTACTTTAGAAGTTCAATGAACTCATGGAATGAAGTGAGTTATTACAAATTCTTCTGCCTCCTCTCAATCCTTGTGCGCTACATTTTAACGTTTGCTACATGATGCTTTTACGTTTCATATCGGAGAGGATACTTGTCAAACTGTATCTTGTAACTGTAATATTAGCAGCCTCGTCCAACATCTAATGTTATTACTCATAAATAAGCAGATGAATAGATAGATGATGCTGAGTTAATGCATAAATAACTATGTTAAAAAAGAAAGAAATTCTAAGAGATTACATATTTTGACCCTTCAATGCCCAAGATCTCATTTTTAATCCTCCTCACTGTCTGCCATACAATTCTCAGGTGCTACTTCTGAGAATTTGGTACTGGATCAACTAGAAAATCCTCAAACTCTAATTTTTCCTTATTCTCATAACCTATCTGATCGATATTGTATTAATACTGTAAGGAGAAATTCTGTGTTGGTCACTCATGGGAGTTGAAGGATTAAGGATCACTTGAATTTTTCGATATTTATTCTCCGCATTCCTTTGATAAGTATTTCTATTTCGAATCGTAAATGTATCGATGAGTTCTGATATTTAAAATTGGAACTATGATAACCAAAATTGGAGAAAACTTCATTTTACAGCGATCGAAGAAAAATCGCACACAGTAGACAATTTAAAGGAACAAAGTGCAGTAATAGATATGTTAGGTAATTTGTCTTAAAACCTGCTAATGCATCTCCCCAAATTAGTGCATTTCTTGTTCTTGTAAACACTTCTTGAACAATATTATGGTTTGGACATGTGACTATAAAAAATAAAATCGGATAAAAATATTATACGTACATTTCTTCCCCTACTTTCAAAGGGGTATAGAGAAGTCCGCATCATAGCAATTGACGCAATCACAGCGTATGTTACAACTAAAGTATTATCTTTGCTAGAAAGACAAATTGCAAAAATTTATCCTTCAAGCTTTACTTTTTCCTTAATGGGCGTCGAGCACTGCTAAGAGATTTTAATCAAATTTTAATCTAATCTCTTAAAAGAGATATTTGAGCAGTCTTTTTCCAGCTCAGTTTATGCCGCAACGTGATAAGCACGAACGCCTTACATAAGCTCAGCTAATGTAAACACGACAAAACAATCGACAACATTCTATTATTAGGTCATACCTGTTTATAAATTAGCATATAAGGCTACTTCTTCAGAAGAGAGTAAACAAAGGAAATGATTCTGAAATGCACGGAATTATTCCTCTACACCGGTCAAATGTGATAGGTATAAACGCTTCAAGGGGCGACTGACTCAATGAATTGCGGATGAGACTAAGAACTATTTGAGGATCATCTTGCAATTATATTATGGGAGAGCACTATAGATGGGGATGAAGAGGCACTTGAAAAAGGGATTTTCCTCCTTACAGGACACACATGGCAATGACTGGGCGTAGACTGGAACTTAGACCTGAATGGAAAAGGTTAGCATCCAAAGAGATGGACTCAGAAGCGATGGTCTTCATGGCGCTTTTACCGTATAAGGGGGGAAGGGTGGGGGGAGGGATTTGTTTTGCAAACTGAGAGCTTGACTATTAGTCGTGAGGCGCCGTTGGTTTTCTGTCCAATTGACGATCAACCCTATTAAAGTTATATTTAACTCACGCTTTAAGAAGGCATCCTTTGACTTGAGGTTTTCCACGTGTGCGAAAAATTAATGACATACGAGGTTAGACCCATCAACTAATACGGCAGTATTTCATCTGCGAGTTGAAATCTAAGAAGTAATTTTCGTTTATTTGGACGAACAGATGGGACACACACATCGGCCACCGGTGAGTAATACAGCATTTTCGTAAACTTTGAAAATAATAAAAGTGTTTTTGTCCCGTTAAATTCTCGATCTTAGAAAGAAAACCAATGCTTTACACCTGGTGCAAGTTTCTTTCCGTTTATTGGTCTATCTATTAAAAAAAGTGAAAAAAAAATGATGACTCGTGTCATGAGCTGTCGACCGAGTGTTATCATTTGCATTTATTCTAACTCCTACTAAAGAAATTTCCTTTCATTTACCGCGCCCAAATACAGTAACTTTTGTCTGCCGACAGCTGCTCGTGGCAACTTGTACATTTCTGGGGCTTGATGAAGAGTGAAACTGAATCCTGCAAAATGCCAAAAAACCTTTTTATAAGTTGTACGTTTGGTAAGTATTACCTTTAATATTTCTGTCAGTTTATCATAAGCAACGAAAGCCAAGCGCTTGACTATCATTTGCAAAAGATTCGACTTATCAACTTTCTGCGACACGCGGGCAAATCTATTAAAAATCTAATTCATGTTGTGTTTATTAGGTATTCTAATACAGAACGTTCCAAGCTCTACAGATATATGTTATAGGCTTCCAGATTATCTCCAAAATAAATGGATTTTTAGCATTAGTTTTCAGGCCCCGGTTGTTCAAAGGATGGATAACTTCTTATCCGCTGGATAAATCGCTATCCAGCGGATAAATTTTACCCATGGCGTCATATCGGTTGTTCAAAGTATGGATAAAGCTATCCACTCGCTATCCAACGGATAAATTTATACATGGTTAGGCAGGTGGTATATATATGTTATTTGCCGGCTGGGAGGTCCGTATGGTGAAAAACTGTGACCGAGGTCTTGAAAATACTGCCCGAGGCCGTAGGCCGAGGGCAGCATTTTCAAGACCTCGGTCACAGTTTTTCACCATACGGACCGACCCTTAGCCGGTAAATAACATATTTATTGTTTTTAAACTTGACGAATTTTTTTCCGAAAGAACCCGAATGATTTATGGCCGTAAATACGGCAAGATCTTCTATAAACTGAACAATTTTTGAGTGAGTAAATGGTAGTTAAAATAGAGGTGATGCAAATTTAAGAGAGATGCCTCAGCGAAACATTTTCATTTCCGTAACGATAAAGGTGATTTAAAAGGCTTCCAAACAAACTTTGAAACATTATTTTTACATGTATCTGTCACAATCTGACACCTGTCAATTAGAGAGCGCCCAAGAAAAAAAAAAGCGTAGGAACATTTGAAAACCAACTAGTTTGGCAAGGACTGTCACGACAATGTTTTCTTCAAAATCAGTTAATGATCTAACGGAAAGTATTATTCACTCTCATCGACCATTCATGAACGAAGATTTACCTCTGTTCATTAAGCAAACGGCGAGGAAAGTGATTGTGAGTAAATTCAATTTTTTTATTTTGAAGTTGTGAGAGTTTGCTCGTTTGTTTGCTGTAATGGCGTGTTTAACTCTGATCTTTCCTTCACAAAAAGCTAAATTCGAACGGCACACTCCAACGAGACACAAGCGAATGTAATGCGGCCTTTTCTCAAAAAATTTCTTCAATTTCTGTTGTGCAATTTAAGGTACAAATGTCCAAATTGAACGGAATTGGAAAGACTCACCAGGAGCGTATATTTGTTGTAGAACTTAAATTAAAACTTCGCTCGCTCTTTCACTATGAACAAATTGCTCGAGAAACTTCAGATATTAAATGAATGAAAGTTCCATCGTTCAGTTTAACTGTAACCAAATACCTCACGTTTCAACTTTCTGGGTACTTTTTGTGAACGATTAAAACTAATTGCAGACGGTTTTTAGGTCGCTTGTCAACCAACGTAATGACACTATTGTTTATACAAATTCATTCTGAAACCAATATTTTTCTGTCAACCAAGGAGATTTGATAGAGAGAAAAGAGAGGATTCATAAGCTATTTATCGGCTTGAGGTAGTGACCGACGTGTTTGCTTAAAAATACTGCCCAGCCGGAAAACGAGGTATATTTATGAAAAATGACAACGAAAGTTGGGACGTATTCGGCGACTCACGAAAGCGTTACCGTGGCCCGTGGGCAGAGATAGGAAAATACTGACCAGGTAAAGAACCAATCAGATTGCAAGATTCGTTACCGTGCCCTCTAAAAAAACAATAAACATTTTTATCCACCGGAAAAAAAATTATAAAATGGCCGCTCGACAGTTACATCTTCTCCGGTGTAACTTGCCCGACAATCAAAGTCGTAGAAAGAGAAGAATTTTCCACTGCCAGCTCGATCCCTTAGAGTCTTAGGCCTGTTCCAAACGTCGTGCTACTGCCGTGCCGAACTCAAATGAATTTGGCTCGGCAGTGGCACGACGATAGCACGGCAGCGGTTTCAAACGTCGAACCTAATGCAGTCGCGCCAAATTCAAAAGACAAAACAAACCATCCATCCAGCGGTATCGCCCCATCCAAAATGGCGGAGGGAAACCTTAACGAAGAGCGCGAGAAGTTTGTTTTGTTTAAGACAATTTTAAATGCCAGAAGGCAACGCAGGCGAATGCAACAGTCCATATTAAATACTGTTATTGCAAGGAGAGGATTACTTTTGAAAGTTTTTTCATTTATTCTTCTTCTGGTTTCCCTTGACGAGAGCCAGCAAGTTACTGTATTACGATCGTGCCGGCGTTTCCAAACCCTAACCCTAACCCTAACCCTAAGCAATTTATTGTCACCGTCGGATTCCTCTTCTCTCAAGCTTTCGGGCAAAACGGGTAGATTTGTCTTTTTTTTATTAGTGCGCATGCGTAATAGTATGCAAATAATGCAAAATCCGTTAAATTAATTTATGAATTGAGTTCGGCGCGACAGTAGCACAACGTTTGAAACCAAGTCGTGCTACTGCCGTGCGGCACGGCAAGGCCTGCCGCGCTAAGTAGTCGTGCCGAACCTAATTCAGCCGTGCCGCACGTAATGGTTTCAAACGGCGTGCTACTGCCGTGCTTAAATCGAAATTACTGTTTCATTTGAGTTCGGCACGGCAGTAGCACGACGTTTGGAACAGGCCTTACACTGACTCTGAATTGAGATCCAGGTATCGTTTTGGACGAGAAGCAATACAATATACCGTTGCTGCATATAATTTGTACAAAATGTATGAACCCTTTAATTCATAAGTTTCTGTTAGCAGTTCTACCATAAAGTGGTATACAGTTCTTGCAACATTTTCGCAGTTATCACCATGGCAACTGCCTGAACGCTTTGCTATCCGTGCTTTATGCAACAACTTTTTATCCGCTGGATAACTATCCAATGGATAGTCTTCTTATATACCGGATAAGCTTATCCTGTGGATAAATTTATTCATCCTTTGATCAACTGGGGCCGGGTGTTTATCTACTTTCTGTTCGATGCAAAATAATTGGAAAAAAGTAAGCCAGAATGGCACATTCGTGTGGCAGTCATTGTAATTTTTAATTTAGGCGTCATGGCGGTGTGTCAAACAGCATCAATTAGGATCACGCGACAAAATATTTTTGCTATTATCCTGTCTTTCGCGCTAAACGACTTATGAAACCGTCCGCTTTCAATAATTTTTTTGTAACTTTTTCTTCTGGCGAGCGAACGTTATAACTTGGTTCAACCAGAATTCGAATAAGTTTAAACAGATGCAAAATTTAACAACAGTTTAACTCGGAGTTTGGATATAATTGGAGTGGTACATGTGTTTTTTCATCTACCTGCCTAAAACATCTGACTCATGTTTTTATTCTGACTTTGAGGCAAATTAATAACTTGGTGGACTACTTCCATTCTTTTTTAACGCTGAAACATCATTTACATCTATTTAGATCGATAAAACGATGATCAGTAGAAGCTGATTAGTTAAATCTACGTACAATCATTCATATTTAATGAGCATGCCGTTTCAGAGCATGCCCACAACAACGGACACAAGCCACTCTGGAACGAAGTAAAGTTTATTGATCGTGGCCCTTATTACTACACGCACAAAAAACACAACAACAGGAGAGCCGTGCGGCAGCGGACCGCCGAGGGAGCAAATCACTTATCAGCAAAGATCGAAATGCACCAATCAGAGCTGTTGAAAAACAACAAATCACAGTAGAGCATCATGGTTTATAAGATCACGCATGACTAGTCGACCTCATCGCCTAAGAAGACTAGCAGTATGCAGTCGAAACGTCGCGATCTACATCACACGTGACTACATCGTGAGACAAACGAAAAACTTAGCTTTTATTGTTATTCACCGCGATCAATAACCACAACCTTTTCTACAAAACATAACTGACATAACAAAAATAGTCAGTGGCATGACTGTCAAAATTCATCATAAATTATGACGGTATCAGAGCGACCACGACCATTCTTAGGTTCATTGCAGCTTGTTCATCATGGCGTTCTCCGGTCATTGCAGTGAAGCAATCCTCAGAAATAACGTTAACATTAGCCGCTCTTCGAGGGAACGAATAAGAGCTTGCTTTGACCAGCTCCCAGTTGGCTTGTTAGCTCAATTGGTAGAGCGCTGCACCGGTATCGCAGAGGTCATGGGTTCAAATCCCGTACGGGCCTGAAATTTTTTTTTTCAGGTCCTACTTACAACTACTAGTTTCAGTAGTGTTCTTAGCTGCAAGGATCTTCTAATTTCATCTTTCCACCGCAGTGCAAATATGTGAATTTTCATATATCTAAATCTTCATTCGCTCGGATGTTTATTTGTACCCAATTCATTGACCAGCTCCCAGTTGGCTTGTTAGCTCAATTGGTAGAGCGCTGCACCGGTATCGCAGAGGTCA
This sequence comes from Pocillopora damicornis, assembly GCF_964200805.1. Taxonomy (NCBI): domain Eukaryota; kingdom Metazoa; phylum Cnidaria; class Anthozoa; order Scleractinia; family Pocilloporidae; genus Pocillopora; species Pocillopora damicornis. Next base: position 7,102,514 of record NC_142670.1, read on the forward strand.
TGGGTTCAAATCCCGTACGGGCCTGAAATTTTTTTTCAGGTCCTACTTACAACTACTAGTTTCAGTAGTGTTCTTAGCTGCGAGAATCTTCTAATTTCAAGAGCTTGCTTTGATATCCTTTTGGTTGCGTTGAGTGGAAGTCACAGCAGCCGAGTTTTACGGCTCTGTCCCGAGCAATCTTCATGATCCTGTGAATTCGGCTGTCGTTCATTAATAAAACAGATGCCTTAAGCAGTTCGTTTTCTAATTGTCATATGTAAAAATTTTGGTGTTTTAGTGAGTCATAATTCGGCCGGATTTCACCAAATATTTCAACTTCAGACTGTGCCTGAGGACTGAAAAACCTTAGGAGTCAAACCTCCCGAGGTATTCCAGTTTGTGAATTATTGCAGATTGTGAACTTTGATGGCTTAACATTTTTAACGGCTTTAAACTAGTTCAACCAGTCAGATTATTCGAACCATTCTAACAAGGATTGTGATTGGCTTATTTTAGCGTGCTTTATGAGATTATACTGTTGTTCCCTATCAAGTCTATGTCTGTTTTGAAAATTGAAAGTAACGCGTGGGGAATTTAACGGACTCTTTATTACAAAACAAGTAGGGAAGCCTTGAATGTGCGCTGTTCTGTAGTAAAGCAGTTAGGAAGTGGCTAAAGCGCTCAAGAAGTGGAGAGAAACACGACTAGAAATTCTCATCAGTTTATTGTCGGGATTTTCTCAATGTGAATTTCCTTAGATAACCACGAATAACAAACAACTTCAGTCATTTTAATCAAGAAATTGAATGCGTCAAAGATATACTCTGTAGACGTGCGCCTCCTCCAACTTCGGCAATTGCGATACAAATAGGTGACTCTGATGATATGAAAAGTATATTTCCGTGAAAGTAAGAAACTAAATTTATTTTTTACATTCGTACTTCAGCTATCCAGACTTTGATGATGCAATCCGTGAGAGCAGGTAGGGCTGTGATTACTTTTGGTATGTAAGTGTGAGCTAAAATAAAATTTGGCCCAAAAAGGGGGAGGTTGTGATTCTGTTACATTGATAAGTCGTTGAATAACATGGAACAAAGCTGCAGCTTAAACTTTAGAACCGCCACCAAGGTTAATGAGGGTTACTAAGATGAATAAGGTTTGAAATTATACTTTAAGACGAGATAACGAGCTTATTTATAGGTGTAAGTGTTAAATGCGTGCGAGCAACCCGGTTTTTCTTTTGTTTCCCAAACGTGAAGGAAATTTACTTGGTTAATTGATGGACAAAGGTGTAAACAAATGCATGAGTTATTGTTGAATATCATGGTATTGCTGCTGCTCAGCATGGACCAATTCCTACCATTATTATATTTTTTTGAAACATAAGCCTGTCTAGACGTTTATCTCGTGAAACAGCCGGAGTGCGATAGTTGACAACGCAATAGTAGCGGCAGAGCGAAAAAAGAGGGAGGTCTGGACTCGGTGGCGCGACGAACGCGTTCGATACGCAAGATGACCCAAATTTTTCGATCCACAGCGACTTTCCTGACGTTTACTATCGAGCTTCGTTATAATAATTGAAAACCAGGACCAATCTATTGAAATATTGTCTTGCATATTTTTCAGCTATTGGGGAAAACTCTTCCCAGATCAATCATCGAGACCACGTTGAAATATCTTGCACATTAGAATATGACAAGAAGAGATGGATGCAGAATTGCAATTTCACTGATGGCAAATACAATCTTAATTGTTCCGTAACCTTCTGCAAGAATGGGCAAAATCGCAATTCCAAGCCCTGCGAACAGTATTGTAGTCAGACGTATAGCCCATTGGTATATCAATGCATTAAAACGGGACACAGGGAATATCATTTTTAAGACGTGCAAGGCTACAAAATTTAACCTTACAATCGGCGAACAGCATTTTTTTAGCAAAAAGACCTGCTATTGTGAAGATTATGAGTGTTATACAGAATGCAACAAGATAAAGTGCACGCGAACCTGCAGAGAAAAAAAAACTGGTGAGTGCCTAATCAATCTAACTGGCGATCGAAGCTCTCTATAAAAGAGCATGATGCTTTTCATGTTTAGTAATCGGAAGGCAATATGTGAATTGAAAGATTAAACGATGCGTTTCGTGTACAAGTTGGTGGTTCTACAACAATCGTTTAATTAAGCAAAACATGACTATCACCCTAAGGCATACGGCTTTGCTGTGGTTAATCCAAAAATCTAATTGTCCTGTGATGCATTTATGTAACCATCATTGATTTCTTTATTTATTTTCAAACGTTTGCCTTGAATCGCACCTGATGCATTTATGTAACCATCATTGATTTCTTTATTTATTTTCAAACGTTTGCCTTGAATCGCACCTGGGAAAACTGTTCTACTTTTCTGAGATAAAATACCACGGAAATACGTAATCGCAACCGAAAGGAGTAGAGTCGCACCAGTGAGAGGAAATTGCCAGTGTTTTCACACAATGAGAACTGAAGTAGACTCGAAACTAGAGCTCATGTTCACAGCTCGGAAGAAAAGATACGCGTCCTGTGGATGAGATTTTCCATCATATAACTGACGACCATCCATATTTTAAGCGCAAAGATTTAGAAAGTTCTCTCGTGTTCTCCAAGGTTCACTTACAAGCGTTGACAGTCACCGCTGTGATTTCTTTTGTTTAATTTGACTCTTTTCAAATCTGCCTGCTCCACCCAAGCACTAAGATGCTTTTGATGTTTTCTACGATTTCAAATTGATCTTTTTTTTAATTGCAAAAATTAGAGCCGCGCTTGGAAATTTTCTTCGACGATAGGTTTCAAACGTAAAGTAAACATAATTTGGAAAACTTGTCCCAAGTGCGACCCTTCCCTCACATATCAAATTTCTTAGAGTGTTACGGCTTAAAAAAACCGTTGTAACACGAAAACTAAATACGGTAGAAAGCTAGAGTCACGTTTTCACTTACTTTTCACTAAGGTTGTTATAATGAGTAAACAATTCGAGTTTCACTTTGCGTTGTGCGTTTCTGTTTGCTTGACTGAAAACATGCACAGTAGTTTTTTAACCTGTAAACTTAAATTCAAGCAAAGAAGTTTCTAGTGGTCATTACAACAGAAGATCAGATAGATGCTTGCTTTTATGTGAATCCTCTCACAACTGACATATTTCAAAGCCTGGACAAGGAGCTTCCTGATCATTTTCTCTCGTTATGCCTTAATTAACAAATCCATCAAATTATTCAAATAAAAACGCTGAATCAAATATTTTCCACAAAGACGATCTCGGTTAAGCTAAAAAAATTTAAAAAAGGGCAGTAAATCGGAAACAGTTCGAGACGAAATAAGAAATGAATACGTCATATTCGGTGGTTTGACAATAAATACACGCGCAAATTTTGCGATTTACGGGGTATTTTCCAATCCCCATGGAAGCGAGCTGTTATGACAAAAAGTGGGCAAATGTGTACTCATATTATATGTTTAACCACTGATTAAGGAATGTTTTTTTTCACTATTATTTCATTTACTAATATTGTTGCATCAAGTTTTCGAAAAACATCGTGTAGCCGTATCTGAACATTGATCTTTCAAGTCATGTGCGAAAGACCGAAATAGTGCAAAGAAAACAATAAGAGTGTTTTGCCTAACCAATCAAAAATCGAGTGCATTTAGGAATTTTTAAAGTTCACAGCGGCCATTTCCTTACGCCGCTTAAAGTCGGCATTCTTGCTCTTACAATGTATTACTAAGGCATTTTTTCTAGTATGAGGTAGTCTTGATTAACATTTTCTTTAAAGATTCATCACTTACAACCTCGCCATCGCCGTCGGCGTCGCCGTCGCCGTCGCCGTCGCCGTCGCCGTCGCCGTCGCCGTCGCCGTCGCCGTCGCCGTCGCCGTCGCCGTCGCCTTCGCCTTCGCCGTCGCCGTCGCCTTCGCCTTCGCCTTCGCCTTCGCCTTCGCCGTCGCCGTCGCCGTCGCCGTCGCCGTCGCCGTCGCCGTCGCCGTCGCCGTCGCCGTCGCCGTCGCCGTCGCCGTCGCCTTCGCCGTCGCCTTCGCCGTCGCCTTCGCCTTCGTCGTTGCCTTCGCCTTTGCCGTCGCCGTCGCCGTCGCCGTCACAATCGCCAGTTCAGCTGCTGGTATGTTTCCTAAATAGTCATTTAGCGTTTTTATGCATGTTCATTTTCAGGATCTTCTCCGTTTACAAATGTGACAGACATTAATTTTTATTTCAGGCAAATGAGTATGTTTCAAGATTTGGCGGAATAAATATTACCAAAAGGGCTTCCATACAAGTATGTAATTTTCATAACTTAAAGGCGTTTTAACCTTGATATATGTTTTTAAACGATAAAAAGTAAATATCTGACCTTTAAGTAGAAACCACCATTAAGCTATATGAGAGAAAATGATGAGGTTTAAAATACAATCCAGGCTCCTAAAAGAGTTCTTTAGCCAATGAATACCCTGGACACCATTTGGGGCCTCCTGCTAGACTTTTTTCGCGTTCTTAATATTTATTGCACATTTGAGACTGGCTGGTTAATAACCTGGAAATATTTTATGTGATTGTAGGAGGCTGTAACTGTGTTTGAAGATTTCACCTTCAAAATCAAGAACGTCACAAAAAACAAGGCCGATATAGAAGAGGTTAAAACTCTGAAAAAATCCATCTTTAAGGTGGCAGAGGCCGTGGAGAAATTTGCTGTTAATTATAGCAAACGACACCTGAGTGGAATGAGACCTTCAGAAAGGATCGTTTCCCCAACGATGGGTGAGATTTCGACCTCTAAACCTGTTTAGTTTCAAAGTCTGTTCCTCTATTTTGTACTGACTTGCTGACTGACCGAATGGGTTGTTATAAGCCCAACCTACATGAAATGTTATCGTTGAATGTCATCGATTCATCTGTTCTTTCAATTAGTTTAATACTTTGATTTTTTGCGGTGAAGAACGAAATTCAAGGTATTCTTGAACAATCAACAATAGAAAATCAGAATCTTTCAAATTGTGAAACCCTTCTTCTCGCTCTGTTTATTGAAACTTTTCTTAAATAATAGACTGGTGAGTAACACTTTACTAACTGAAATTGTCAAATCTTACAAATACTTTCCGCATACTTCATACTATACACTGAGCTCAAAATTTGCCTATCGACTGCGATGCATATACTTGTAAATGCAAGATTTTTAACTGTACTCCTAAAAACTCCCTAATGAACGTTATAGTTCTCCGACCAAACGGTTTGAGGAATGAAGTGAGTTTTCACAATTGGGGTCAGTGCAGCCCTACTCACTTTTAATCAGTTTTACATTGAAAAAACGTTTTAAAATGGTTGAAATTGTCGAATAGTCGTTGAAGGGCAAATAAGATACAAAAAAATACACTTCCATTCAATAAGATTATGACATATTTTGGGTACACCGCAGAACGTAAGTTTGTGTATATGTGATATTGTAAATTTCACCGTAAGTGCTTTCATTTGTCATTGACTGTTTTTTTTTTCGACAGTTTTGGTCATTCAAAAAGTCTATCGCCAGAATGCGAGTGGCTTCCACTTTGAGGAACAACAATGGCAAGCGAGAATCGATATCGCTTCATCAAATTTTGAGGACAGTGGTTCGTATTAACCAGCGTGTTAACTTTACAACTTTTCATTACCTTGGTCTCTCCAATCGAAATTTCTGTATTGAAATAAAGCCTCATAAAAATGTGTACACAGTCTATTTTCTTTAATCATTCGCCTTCCTTCCAATTTCACATACCTCAGAGCCTGATGAAAATCTCAATTTTGTGGGTTTTTTAAATTTGATTCTTTGGGGTTTTTAAGGATCATTGGTAGTTGCATTTGTGTACAAGAATCTGCATGAACTACTTCTGACAGATCAAGCCATCACGAGTGAAACAGACAATCAAAGGTGACGTTATTTTCATATTACTCCACTTCGTTTACCCCCAAAACACATCACACGATAACACATAAGATCTAAGTTCAACTAAACTGAACATACAAAGGCTCCCTGCTTGTCGCTGACCATTCCACCTTGCTTAAATCTACCAAAAGTATGTAACATTGCTTCCTTGGTTCTGGTCCATTTTCAGATACAATTTCCTTTATAGGTATCTCAACTCCAGGATAATAGCCGTAGCTGTGGACCCCAAACCAGAGAAATTGCGAGAAAATGTCATCCTTAAGTTAAAAAACCTGAAGGTAACATGAAAATTAGTTGCTATGCGTTGTTTTGATTTATTCTCACACGATAAAATCTATTTTCAGGTCTTGACAGCAGAAAAGCGCTGTATGTTTTGGAGTGGCTTAAGCGAAAGGTAAAAAAACTACAAAACACCATTGTAAAGTATATATTCCTTCTCAATTAAATTAACTACGGAGGAGAATGAATATACTCTCTCAGTCAGATACTTTTGTGCAAGTTAACACTTTCGTGAAAGAGAGGAGGAGAAGTCTGATTGAAGTGTTGTCCCAACTAAGACTTCAATGGAGGAAAAAGCGCGAAAAATTATAGAACATTACCTCTTCCCCAGACAAGAAATAATTTTGTGCGCCTCGTTAACTTACTTTTTTTCATGTGTGACAGCTTTTCAGAGGAAGGATGCCATGTAATTACATCAAAAAGCAACTCAGAAGAAACAGTTTGCAGTTGCAATCATTTGACGCATTTTGGCGTCTTAATGGACTACGACGGCAGCACAAAGGCAATCAAATAATTTTTGTCTTACCCAATAATTTTATGGGCTCAATTAAGTAACTTAATGTTTTCCTTTCATTTTCTTTTTCTTTTTTTTTGTAACAGCTCACCGAGGAGTACGAAAAAATTCTGGAAACTATCATTTACGTGGGACTGAGCCTTTCCATCGTCGGGATACTTTTAACATTAATACTTTATTCTTGCCTCACGTAAGTAGTGTACCTGAATATTAATTAGGTCGATTCTTAACTCTCCTCAACTATGCTGGTGAGAAAAGAGATCTCAATACAAGTCTCTATGCAAATGAGAACATGCATGTCGAATACTTCACAAATTCAAACTTCATTTCACGCCTCATCAAGAGTTTCTGAACAGCTTATGGTTTCACGGTTTATGAATGTTTTCCTTTTTTGTCCTTTCTGCAGCAATTTGCTGACTTTTTTTCCTTTGCTGTTCTTGTTGTCTTCACTTTGTTATTGTTATTGTTGTTGCTTTTGTCTCATTCATTCTCCTTGTTTTTGCTATTAATTCACCAGAGATGTTCGTCAACCTCTCTCTCAAATTCGTCTGAGTGTTTCTACGTCTCTTGGAGTTGGACAGATCATCTTCCTCGCCGGAATGAACGCCACAGAAAACAAAGTCAGTGGCCTCTCCTTCTATCCATAGAATGAGTTTACTCTTTGCAACGTATATATCTTGTCGAAAGGAGCACCACGGGAATTATACGAAAACTCTTTCTTTCCACAGGCTGTCTGTGTTACAATAGCAGCTCTGATGCAGTATTTCTTGATGACCACTTTCTGTTGGATGCTGATTGAGGGAATTTATCTCTACTTCTTCGTTGTGAAGGTTTACAGCATTAACACCAAGATGTACATGTATCACGTTACCTCATGGGGTGAGTTTATTATTTTAAAGCACTGGTAACTGTAACCATGCTTTCGGATCGCAAAATCTGGTGTTGTCATGCAGTAAAATGTTTTGATTTCCTTCCTTTCTTTATGGGTAGGTCTTCCAGTGATCATGGTGGCCATGTCACTTGGCATCGCTGTTGGAAAAGAAGGGTTACGAAGCTATACGAGTGATAAATAGTAAGAAAAAACGTCGACGATTTCTTCTTGCTCTTCTCCTTTTAATTCGTTGCATTTAATTCTTTGTTTTGTTTTTTCATATATTTTGAGACAGGTATCATTTCATTTGCTGACAATTTGTGTTTCTTTCGTGTCTCTCACCTCTTCGAGTTTAGTTGCTGGCTTTCCTCGTCTGACAACCTGATCTGGATATTCGTCGCTTTTGTGGCTTTCATTGAAGTTGTGAGTTTATGATTAGTGCTGGTAATTGTGATTGGTATACCTGGACTACTTGCTGCTAAACATTTTTTTCTCTGATCTTTAAAAAAGGAATTAAATATGTATGATATGACCTCACACATCATTTACTATTTTCCTTTTCCTATTTATTCACAAAAAAATTTGGACGCAGCTGCTGTTTACAGGGATGCTGGTCAAATTTGACTAAGTGATGGCCTTTAATAGCGAGTAAAGCCTGTTGGTACAAAGTCTACACGGGAAATAGATAGCTTCATACATTCTCCAACTTTAACTACATAGTATGAGGAAAAAGATTCTTCCCATTCCTCATTGAAGTTTTCTCACTGTTTCACACTGATATACCAAGATATGTTTTTTGCGCAAAAGTAACTCTTAAAAAACATTGAACAAGATGAAAGGAGCAGGAAGTTTAGGAGATATTAAATATTATATTTGTAGGCAAGATTCATCGAAGCAAATCAATTCATAAATTCAAATTTCTAATAGCTCAGTATCTTGATGACTTTCCTTCGAATAAGACCACAGTCTACTACAGATGAGGCGGGAATTCATGTCAAGATATCACGAATTGTCTTTCTTTAAGAAGCACTCTAGCACGCACCTTTAATTGAACGAATTTATCTTGTGATTCTTACGCGCCAACTTTTTGCGCTTACGGCATGATTATTTCATATTCGACGTTTCACTTATTGAGTTTACAAACTTCTCACCAAACGCTGTTATTAAAGGAAAAAGCTTGGCGATAGAAATGCCGAATATTTCCACTGGCCCGGTTTCCAAATATCACTACAGCGGAGACGTAGCATTGAAGAGAAATTTCAACAAGCCAGAGAAGGAGTCGATTATATAATTGTGCCTAAAAATTTACAACAGTCGAGGTTATGTCACACCCATTTATAAACAAACATGAATGACGAAGCATACGATTAAGACGGAAGAGTAAAAAAAAAGAATTATTCTAGAATATACAAGCACATTTCTCTCTACACCGCTCAAATGCGATAGGTCAAAACGCTTTAAGCTTCGATTGACTAAATAAATCGCAGCTAGGACTAGGGAATTTTCCAGAATAAATTATCGATTATTCCATGAGCGCAGAGACATTCTAAGAGAGTAAAATGTCGGAGTTTGCCGCGCTGTGAAAGTAATAATACTCGCTAATTAACACATGAGCGAATTAGTCCATCAAAGTTGAAGGCATACGAATTAATTAGACCCACCAACTGAAACGCTAAGTATGTCATCGGCGAGATGAATGAATAATAATCATTTTCATTAGCAGAGCTCATAAAGACAATAGTTCTGAACATCAATTATTTTTGAGCTGCTTCTTTACAAAACTTCAACTACAAAAAGTGGTTTAATGCCGTGAGGTTTTTCGATTGTATTAAGAAAAACAATGGTCCACATCTGGTGCAAGTTGCCTTTTGTCTATTGGTCCGTCTATGACAGAAAAGTAAAAATGGAGACTATAGCCATGAATATGCGAACACAGACCATGATTTGCATTAAACTCAAACTAGTACCAAAGCGTTTTACGAGGATGCCGCAAATCCAAAACTCTCAGGTGAGATGAATCAAACTTTAGTGTAACTACAGCTCTTAACAGCAACCTTTACATATCTTAGGCATTATGAAGTGGATGATAAATGGAACTAAATCCCGAAAATTTTTCAAAACCTTTTTAATATGTTGTAGACTGGGTAAGTACGACGCTAGTTATCCCTGTTTGTTCTGCTGTAGCTACGAAACCGTCGAAACTAACTTTCCAATTTGTGAAACCAATCTGAGAAAAAATGTCAGGTGGCGGTTATTTGGCACTCTTAATTAAAACAAAACAAGCCAGCCTGTAAAGATGTGCGCAATAAACTCTTAGTTATTAATTAGAGAAGGATCTCTCGTAAATTGGATTCCTGAAGCCTTTCAGATTCCATATAGTGCAAAGAAATCAAAGATCAAATAGCACAAGACAGACATTCATGCGGTGGTCATGTTGTTCGCGTCGTGGTTGTCTGCACAACAGCTTTTGCAGCTATATTTAAGATAACAGGAACAGATAGCTTAGTTTCTATCGTTTTATGTCACTATGACAAGATGTGAAAAGGGAAACGTGTCTCCTCTTTTTATGCGTCAGATAGCTGCTAAACATTTGACGAGCTTAGACAAGCGATCGAACTTACTTACCCAACAGGGTCCACTTAAATTAGCATTAGGTTAGACAGATACATACTTTAACTTTCCATCCGGGGTTTGGAAAAAAATTGATTGGGTTGGTGTACTTTTTCCTTACTCGTAATAAGTTAAAACACCATCACTATTCATGAATTTCGATGGCTGATTTTAAGAATGCGCTGAGGGGTTAAAGTGAAGTGCATTCACAGAAAAAATAATTAAAACAACTCTTAAAATTAAACAATATTTACGTATTAAAATTCAGTTATGGAATTCCTTACAGCCACTCGGAGATTCTATTTTGATTTATGCTTAAATTAAAAATTATAAGATTGGGTTTTTAATACAGCCCTCTTTCCAGTCATGTTTAATGGTTCACCCCGAAATTCTACGAGGATCACGGGCGATAATGTTACTTTACACCTCGTGTTCCTCATTCCAGGGTCATTTACAACGAATTCCAAATTTTAGGTTCACTGAGAGCCTTCGGATGAGGCGTTATTCAAATATCGCGGTACCCAAACCGTTACAGCTTTCGAATTATTGTTCAGTTATTAACACTCAGAGTAGATGACTGCTAACTGCTCGCCAAGTTGGACGTCATGGACAATTAATACATATAATTTCTTTTAAATTTTTCTTTGTACCCGCAAGCAAACTTATACTTATCTCAATGCTCTTCTTTTAGCAAAACAAAAAAACCAAAAACAACAAAAAACAAAATATGTGGGTTCCGCAGGTTCCACGGTCTGCTGATCCACAATTTAGTAACACCCAAGAATATGGAAAAATCCTCACAGATTTTGGAAACCAACCATCAAGATTCAAATTGTGCGGAAGTTTTTATTCAAGCGGTCAGAATTGATACCCGATTCATTTGGTTAAAGAAACAGCCGTCGTCCGTTTTGAATTGTTGTGAGCTAAAACGAAACACTATTTTTTCTGGATAGTGCATTTTACATCGTTTTCATTGTTTTATAATCTAGCTGCACTCTGAATAGCCTGTTTAAAGAATTTTCCGATGGACATTCGCGAATGTCTACCGTATCCTTAAAAAAATTTTACACAAGTTTTGTTCAGCTGGTTGGTAAATTGCGGAGATGCGGCATTTTTTAAAATTTCTCCGTCTCCTCCCTAGGGAAGGTAATAAAAGTCCTGGGTAGATGTTAAAGGGTATGTAGCAAATAAAATACATTAGCAGCGTCTAAATCGAAATCTGATAAACTTTTTCATTGTTTCAAATGTTATTCTTGAGTTAAGAATCAATTTATTTATTTTTTCCTTCATTTGTTGGTGGATTTGTCAGGAACAGGTGAGGCAGCTTAAATCCAATTTTATCATTTATGCACCTTAAATTGAACGGGAAAAAAATAATATCTGACCGATTATGCACATAATTAGTCATAGACTTCCTGTTAGAATTACGTAATTAAAACGTAAGTTGGAGAAAAAAAGAAAAAATTCAAAGAATAACGGCGCTACTACCCTGATCTGCACAATTTCCACTGGTAAAACGAAGCCTAATTCTAATTTTTGCTTTAGTGAGGTAGAGGGTTTTTGATGTCCATCGTTTGTTTAAGGATCGAGGATCGAGGATCGCTTCTATATTCGTGTCAGCATTATTGTTATCGTCAGTAGAAATTTTTTCATTTATTTATTTATTTGCTTCCCATAGAATGCCAAGCAACCTATTTCAAAAACTCCTCTTGCATCTTTTCAACATGGGAAAGAGTTTGGGTCAACAACAGGAATGTCTGCTCCAGTCAGAGAGGCTACTTAGTCTCCATCGAAACTGAAGAAGAATAGCAGTTTATCAATTAAGAGATTCAAAAACGTGGTACTTGGAATACTAGTGCGTGGCACATTGGTTTAGAGAAGAAAGGTGGGGTTTGGACTTGGGTGAGTGGAGAACAACGGAATATTTCAAAATGGCGAGATTCTCAGTCAAATAGTAACGACAAATGGGCGGAAATATCTAAGAATGGAGGCCTGTTATCTCGACGCCTAGAAGAAATGCCTACATTTGCGAGACGCCCGGAGGTAAGATAACATTCCAACCATAAAGTATGTAATGTGCTGACATTAAATACTTGACATTAGAGTCTTGCACTTGTGTCATGATAATTTTTCTTGCCTCTTAAAAGTAGAAATATAGTTCGCAGAATATACTCAGCTCCTCTGATTTGTACGTGTGAGCGATGAATGAACTTTTAAGCGCGTGTTAGTTGAACATAAAACCCACGAAATTTCCGGGACACATGTTAAAGAAAAATTAATCATTCTAGAATTGTCCCTTTTTGCATCGCCTGCAGCTGGAAAAACAGCGATCGAAATTGTATGTTTCACTACTTTTGTCGAGCGCGCTACGATTAGGATAATCTAGCCAACAGAATTTTCCCTTGCCACAAGTTACAAGGCGTGTTCACCGAGGTCAGCGAGTGTATATATGTTGTTTGGAACATAAAAAAACCAAATTGTTTTATTTTTAAGTTTGTGTGTGTGTGTGGGGGGGGGGGGGAGGGGGGGTGCGTATGCGTGTATGTGTGTGTGTGCGGGGTGTGGTGCGGTGGGGGTTGTAATGATATTACAGAGTCTTATGGGGGTGATCAGGTCCAATTGATCATAATGAACCAAAATCCTCCTGCCCCTACCCCCCTTTCCCAGGTGATGAATAACGACCGGCCCCCATTTAGTTATTTATTCACATATATATTTTTACTCTTTTAATCTCTTTATTTATTTATTTATTCATTTATTCTTGAATTACCTTTTTTTTTCGTTTAGGGAGAGTAACAGAAGGAATTATTTTACCTGACATATCTGGGGTCAGTTCCAATCAACCTTTGCCTTGCATTCATTTGGATGAGGTTCGGTATCCTGCTCTACCATGAAGTGAGAAAGAAGTGGTTCCCATCTGAGAGAAGGGTAAGTCATTTGTGGGGAACACGACACACAGCAGTTCAACATCCGGCATGTGCAAGGGGATCAATTCTGGCTAGCCGTGCGCCAATTTCCGCCTTAAAGGATAATATAAGAAACCACCACCAATGTATATCAATGAGTTGAAGAGATGTATCGCCCAGAGAAAAACTCGTTTGAATGGTTTAATACTATATCGTCATTGTTTTAACAACAGCTGCTACCTTTCAGAGCCATACGACAAGTCCAAGTAAAAAAAAACCAAACATTCTGAAACGCGGGTGAACAAGTCGAGATTGGTTTTAGCTTTGAATCTGATTGGTTGAAAGAGTGGTGCAATTTTTCTGGACCAGTCAAAGAGCGAAGTAAAGCATAAACAAAGTGATAATGGTTACTTTCGACATTTACAAGATAAGTGTTTTTATGGCACGATATTTCGTCGATCACTCGCGATTTTCGCGATAATCGTCTCACAGTTTTGTACGCTAGCTATAAAAAGCTGTCCAAGGATGGAGATTGGGGAGGAGTTACTGCTTGCTCCCTCTCTGTACTTCATAAATTGTCTGGAACCATCCTCAGATAAGGGTAACTGTTGTTAAAGTTTGCGTGGAAGCTTTTACTGCTGACAAAATATCATCAACTTTTCTTTTCCAGGGTGGCGACGAAGTCCGCGGTACGCGTTTGGCCAGAGAAACGAAGATCGCTCACACAACGGAAGTCCTGCATCTAGGATCAATTTCGTAAGTGGTCAAAATTGATAATCTAGCAGGGTTGGATACCAAACTCTGACAATACACTACATAAAAATTTTTTCAGATAAATTGTTGTAAAATGGGTTTTTTCCCACGGTAAGATTATTCGCATGAGATCTCTATCGCCTGACAGCTTATGAGGGAAAAGCCTGAATCGAAAATCAAGCACAGACTTCTCAGGAAAATAACAGTATTCTCTCAGTAAAAATCAGCGGGGCATCAAAAACTTAACCACAAGACACGATTCTTTATTTTACAATCTGTACATAGGCTATTCTCGTTACGCACTGTATATCACTAATTAGTATTGAAAATCAATCTCGGATTGAGCTTTTTAAAATTGAAACTATGAAATGAGAGTTGAGCAAATATGTCGCTGTTGACGAGTTGACCAATAATGTTGGCGAGCTGACATGTTGGAGAAGTGACCTGGTACAGAGTACATCTATCAGCGTCATGATAGAGAGTTAGTTTTTTTTTAAGGGATTAGCCTGACACTATACGTTTGTAAACAAAGAGGATAAAAACACCAGCTTGTCTTGTTACTAAGTTTTCTACGATTTGTTGGTTTATTCTTAACCGATAAGATTTGTCGCTGGTGATTTTCTCTGCGTTATGATTGATTCAGACATCGCACTCATAATTGCTACGCCTTGTGGAATAACTTAGATACTACGCCCTGATTAGTTAAAACCCTACCGTTTATTGTACTGGTTAAGCCATCTACTTTGTTCTAAGTTATATTGTAAAAGCAACAGACCGCAATTTTCAAATGTTTACTAGCTTGAAAACCCACTTGGGATGTTAAAAGAAAGCGGGAAAAATTTGTTATTAAAGAGCCTGGGGAGAGTGATTTACAAACTTTTGTCGTGTTCTCCCAACTCAAGTAGGTTACTATACCGGTACACCGGTAGAAAGTTCGGTCTGTTGATCAAATATTGTTAAATAGTGAAGGATTAGAAAAGCCAATCAGACTGCAGAATTTTTGACTAAACGCTTTTACATTTATACTTGAATCTTTCAATTCACTCATTACTCTTTATGATTGGTCTGGAAAGCGCTCCAATCAGTCTTGATTCCTTTGGCCTACGTGTAACGCTGTCATGTTTGGTTGAAAAGAACGTGTACGTAAAGAAAAGAGCTGCCATTGATCACCAACGATAACATAAACGTGGGATTGATGCATACATCGGTGATGAATGATTTAAGCCATATGTCCACATGTCACGGTGACATATTTCTTTCGTCGTTGCGTAAGCTCATTCAGATGATCATGATTTTCTAATTGCTCAGGATCGGTGGTATAATTTCTTTTTGTTTTGCTTCAAACAGGGGGAATATGGTTGGATTAAACTGGTTTTCAAGGCTGCCTCGTCGTTTCTACAAACAACGGAAATGTAAAGATGTTTTGCCGCGCCATGTCTTTGAGCAACGATCAGGAACCATTTGAATAAGGAGATGATTTAAATGACACCCAGTCGTTTGTTGTTAAAATTTGTTTTAACGTTGCCTGAATTTCACTTTTAGATCTCAAATTTTCGATGCAATTCATTGGTTGGCGCTTTAACGATCTTTCAGGTGAGTTAGATAATTTTATTATACTATTGTACATTTGCTTTCGCTGTTGGTAATACTGTGATGGCAGAATGACTGATTGACCGACTGACTGTGCGAATTGCTTACGGAGTGAATCACGCTATCTCCATGGTCATCGTCACCGTGGTCATTAGTTTATCACGCTCATTACTGTTTTTGTGCTCGATTTCTTTTCTCATACATACCTACATACATAAGTGCATTTTATGTATTACTTTCGATACAGATTTAAAGTTTCCAGCCCACAGGTAGCTCGAGTGCTATAATCTAGGGGAAAAAAGCAATGCAAAAGTGTAAGAAGATCGTAAAGATTTCCTCGCTCGAAGTTTGACAATTTCAAAAGGGCTAAATTCTGTTATAATTGATCCTTTAAGAGGAAGAAGTCCTTCGGACTTACCGTAACCATCTTTACCCAGATTTTTCATTTGATCAGTGAACTCTAGAAAAACGGGGTGAATTCTATGAAATTCATCCTTTAAGTGGATTATATCCTACCGACTTGCCGTAGCCATCTTTACCCCGATTTTCGATTTGATCCTTATGTAAATTTGTCATAAACGGGGAAGATTATGACAAATCCATCCACAAGTGCAATGTATCCTTCAGTGATTTAGAAACTGTACTAAAAAAGAGATGTGTTTAGGTGATGGGATAGAAAACGAGCATGGCTCAGGGGATAGTGTATATTCGTGAACGGCTGCCGTACTGGCTTTCATGTGATGTACGTGCTCATAAGTTTCACGTGAGGAATTTGGTTTTCAAAGATCATTGTCTTTCAGATCACTGAGCTTGAAGTTTTCTGTGGAATAACAAAAGAGCGCTCTAGATCTGTGACAGTATAAAATATGCAGCAAGGTGTAACAACTATAATCAGCGGAACCGCAATAAAATCAAAATCTACTACTTCAACATTTTTACGGAGGGCTCAGTGCGATACAGCAAAAACCCACAGTATTCCAAATAAATAACTGAAGGCCAGACTTCTCTGACTGAAGGAAGACTTCGTGACGCAGACAAATAATCACAACTTTGACCTCTCAGTCGATCTCACCTCTAGCAGATCAGGATGAAGCGTCAAAAAATATATAATTTTGCGTCGACGAATCATAATCTATGATCTTCAACTATTAAAGAAAATAAATCAATTATGATATGGCACCACATTGAGCTTTTGTCTTAGCTTGTGGGTAAAATGTTGTCATTGGAGTCGCAAGTCGAGCAGTGAAGAGTGTAAATAAAGCAAGACTGCAGGGAAGTAATGTGTGTGAGAGAAAGGCCAATGATCTGGTTAGCAATGACCATGTAGATAGCAAATTTTCCTGAAATCAGCAAGAAGTTGTTCATCCGCTGTTACTGGAAAATACTGGTCAAATTTTCCACTTATCCCGACCCCCTTGAATGAGTACTTTTGCTTAAAGACAGAACTACAACGGAGTCTCTTAACCAGTCCCAAGCCGCGTGTTGCTCGATAGATCACAAGATATGATTGGGCACTGTATCACATTACGTCAGAGGATATATCTATAATGAGGGGGCATAAGTACAACGGTACAACCTCCCTCCTATTTTCAACCCGACCCAAACCTCCCTCTTGTTTTCTGCCCGACCCAAATTTCGACGCGACATAAACCTCACTCCTGTTTTCGACCCGATCCAAACCTCTTTCCTGTTTTCGACGCGAGTCAAACCTCCTTCTCGTTCTCTACCCGACCCAAACCTTCCTGAAACAGACCAACAAGAGAGGGAAACAAACCAGTAGACGCACCAACCAAAAAGAAAAATATACAATCCTAACTCAGGGCTTCAAACAGCCGCTAATAAGACAACTAAACAGGAAAAACTATTACGAATGACAGATGAGTAAATAAACTTGGTTAGATGATAAATTTTGATGATAATTTTTTCTTTTTTTTAATTTTCTGTGTAGGCGGGATAGAAGCAGGACTTGTCTTGTCTGCTGTCAGTTCTCTTTTGATGTTGCTCCACTTCATGAAATGCCATCGGTGTATATGCCGTATGGTTATTGTGATCGTTGCGGGCGTACTGCGTAAAAGGCGGGAAAACACAAGTGATCAAATCACGATTCGTTCAAGTTTTGAATATGATTGGTTGAGAAGGTGACGCGAGCTTTCTGGACCAATCACATGGCGAAGTTAAGCAAAATCACAGCAATCATCGATTACTTTCGACACTCAATTGAAAAATACTCTACTACATGTAGGATGCAACTCTAAAGATTGTTTAAGCACCAAAACAAGATGCAGTAACATGTTTGCAGGATCAGGATTTCGTGGCTAAGCTGGTTTTATAATTATAATCATAAGGCTTTTCGAAAGACGCAATCTAGTACTCATGGAATGTTTTTGTTTTTACAGACCCATTTTGGCCTCAGCTATTTTTCTGATGTTGTTCCGGTTGTTTCTAACACATTTCGTCTTTCGTGACTCGACTTATCCAAACATCACTGTCACAATTGATAACAGGTATTGTTGTACATCAGTCTGATGTCTAGTTTCTTTCTCAAATTTTGTTACGACTACAGACCGAACTGGCCTCCGCTCGGTCCTATTTGGCTGCTGATGACCAATGGCGCAGCAAATTTTATTATTGTGTTAATTGTATACGTTATGTGCTATTGTATGTTTAGTGGTCAACTCACGCCTCGCCGAGAGAACGTTCAATACAAAGCTGCGATAGATTAATTGAACGTCGACGCAAAAACTCGCCGACAGAGAAGTCTCTAATAGGAAGATTTTTGGCATGTATCTACATTCTTATGGTTGTTTGGGTGTTTATTGTTGTTATTAATTTTGTTGTGGTGGTGATGGGTGTTGTGGGTTTTGTTGCTGTGATGGTTATTGTTGTTGGTGTAGTTGTGGTTGTTGGTTTGTTGCGTGTTGTACTGGTTGCATCCAGGTTAATTAGTAATTCTCCTAGATTCACATCTTGCTTATGGGTCACTTAGCTTAAAATATTCAGCCCGTATCGTGAACACTTTGTTTTTGGTCTCTTTCTCTCTCTTTCAGGCGGCTATTCTCCATCATGTCGTACTTTTTCTTCTTCTGCAACATAATTCCTGGACTTCTCTCTGCTTCTATGCGAATTCTAAAGGGCATGCTTTTAGGAGTGATTTTCATCTCTCGTATAGATCGAACATCACTGGTGCAGGGTTTCCAGGCTTGGGACAAAGGTACGTAGCACGCACCCAGTACAAGCAATTTATAAATGGCAGAGGCTATGTGAAGTGAGATATACAACATTCAGACCTATTCTGCTGCCAAGTTGCTAACTATTTCCAAAGACAGCTTTTAACCAATTAATTAATGTCTTTAAGACTTCAGTGACGAAAGGAAGGTCGAGCAGAAATTCTTTAGTGACAAGATCCAACAAATTGCCCAGAACGCAGCAAACGGTAGTGGCTTCGTAGCGATTCGTAATAGCTTCACGTCTAATTGTTCGAGAGCGTTGCACGAGATTTATAGAGTTCTCATTATGCTAACTAGAGCATAACCTATGGGATCCTTGACAACCTTTCTTAATTTTCTTTCTAGCTTTTGTCGCATACCTTGGTTTTGTGACTGTGCTGGTTGCCCACAGACAACCCGTGATGCTGGTGTTCTGTCAGTTGCTTATTGACAGACAAAAAGATCATCAGCTCCTGGAAGAGTGTAAGTAAACTGTCTCCAGAATCACGACTCGGCTGGGATGATGCATTCCTAGGATTTTGATTTGCTTGATTGATAATCCGACAGATGAGCGTGCGCACGAATGGGCGGACAGACGAATGGGCAACTGTAGCTTAGAGACAATTGGCACGTTTGTTTCCCTGATAAGATCAAAACACAGCGCTGTATATGCCCTTGCAACCGGCACTCAGCAACCAATCAGAATACTAGAAATGATCTTTTCACGGAGGACAAGAAATACATAATTTTCTTTTGTTAAGCGTCGTTATAAGTGTGAAATCCTGGAAAATTAGGCAGAAAACGTACCCCATTCCCCAAGTCAGATTTGATAAAAAATGGGTAACGTTGAGAAGAAACTTACGATGCGAGCTATGTTCGGTTGGTTACTATTCATTTCATATCCATTCTGTGGTCACGCGGGAATATTGAAAGTTAGCCTTTCTTTTTTGCCAGTTTCCACAGTTTTTTGAGCAACTAAGACGTATCTCACCGACAGTTACTTTTCAAGCCGACCTTTAAAAAAGTGATTGCATTCTGGGTGATATAGAACAGTTTCAAAGCTTTTCATTAGGAGAAAAAGAAACATC
Source organism: Pocillopora damicornis (assembly GCF_964200805.1). Lineage (NCBI taxonomy): Eukaryota > Metazoa > Cnidaria > Anthozoa > Scleractinia > Pocilloporidae > Pocillopora > Pocillopora damicornis. Next base: position 7,122,246 of record NC_142670.1, read on the forward strand.
CCTACGTGTGTAACCTTTTTTTCACCTTGAGTCTAAAATGCTTAAGTATTCCGTTCTAAACGTTAAAATTAGTTTTCAAGTGCCGTGTTTCAAGGCATCTATTTTGTCGCCGGATCTCCGACAGAGCCTGTATATTGTAGGTTTGGCATCGAGGCAGGACGCTCTGAAACTTTGTAATATTTGTTTTAAATGACTTTTCGTTGCCATTCCAGAACAATAGTGAAGGAAAAAAAGACATTTTGTCTCCCTTCTTACTCAAAGTACGAAAGAAATTTCTCTCTTTTGGCCTATTTTCTCTATTGCTATGATTCCTTTGTTGTCATGAACTAATTTTTTGAAGGTTAATTAACTTGAAATACTCGACAAAGTCCCTCCAGATCTCGTCCAAACCTTTCAAACGCAGCTTATATTGCCGTTCCTCTCTTTTTGTCTTTCAGGCCCCGTCAGCCGCGCATGTCTCAAAAGGCTGTCAACCGCTGGTTCCTGGCCGTGACTCTCCTACGCAACCCATCTTTTATCAAGTACCGCCGCTAAGACCGCCATTTAATGGCATCTGTTGTGACTTTTGAAAGCGTCAACTTTGACGTTCCAGTGTAAAACTTTGAGACTTACTCAGAAGGAAGCACACTGTTGTTTCTTTGTGGTTCCATTTTCCGGAGATCTGCTATAGCTTGGGGTAAAGGTCTCCCTCGTTTGTTACCACAGTATAATACAGTCTGTATCTGGGTGTTGTTGTTGTTCTAGTTGTTGTTGTTGTAGTTGTGGTTTTTGTTTTTTTGTATTTTAAGTTTTTTTGAGTCAAAATGTAACTCCCCTAATGAAAGCTACTCTAAATTCTGGGCTAAACTTTATTAAACGCGTAGATTGTGGTAGAGAAATGAGCAAGGAAGCACACAAAGTACTATTGAAAAACAATTTAAAATTGTGGATTTTTATTGCTGGCTTCGGAAATGGGAATTATATTATCTGGCAAACATGGAGAGGCAAATGGTAACAACCCGAACAGGCCGATGGGACTAAGTCAAGGATGACCAAGGATGAAAAGCGGTGAAAGTGACAGAGCTTAACAGGAAAAAAAAATTCGCGAATTTAACAGCCAACCGCTTAATACAGGTTCGACTATTCATTCCGAATAAGACAATCAGCCGACGTGAAGAGCTCTATTCACCAATGTGGTATATGCTAAAAAACCACTATAAGTGTAAATGTTTCTTTTCAAGCTAGAGTTGGAAAGTCGATTCCCGAGTTGATACACGTGCAGGCGATAATCACCAAACCAACAGCCCACGCAAAAAGCACTATTCACCTGTGTGGTATATACTCAAAACCGCTGTGAGATGGGTAGATGGAGAAGGGCTATTGTGGATTTTTATTGCTGGCTTCGGAAATGGGAATTATTTTATCTGGCAAACATGAAGAGGCAAATGGTAACATTTGCAATTTAAGATGAGTTTTTTTGTGAGTCTATTTCTCTGTAAACGATAATGGGTTCTAAATATTAATTAATCCTCTTTGGTACATTTGAATTTGATGGGTTTTTTTTTAAAGATAATATATCAGGTATTGGAAAGTAATACATACAAAAAGAGCAAGCGGTTTATGTTAGGCTTAAAGCCAAGTATATAGGAAGGAAAAAAAGAGAAAAATAATAGATAAATATTGCGGTTTGCTTAGGCGTTTTAAGCGGAAGTTTTTTGGTTTTTATTTTTCGTTTGTTTGTTTGTTTGGTTTTTGTTGTTGTCGTTGTTTTGTTCCTTTAACTATTATGAAAGTAAGAAAAGTAAAAATTGGCGCACGATACCAAATAATGTTGTGAATTATTGAGGTCCGTGATAAGGGGAAAGACTTGGGAAGGATGGTGTGGGTTTGGAACTGAGGAGCAAAGAACTAGCGGCAAGAAAGAATACGTAGTTGACAGACAGCTGTGAGCATTAGCCACACGAGTGTTTTGGCGAAGGCCGATTTCTTTCACACTTGCGAATGTATTCATATACAATTAGCGAACTCCAACGTCGTGGAGACCTCTGATCTTTCTCGAAAAAAACTTAGCGGAAGTGGAAAGTGAGGAGGAAGTGAAATATTGGATTGGTGGGACCACTGACGAAACCGGATTTCATTCAATTTTGTTTGCTCGTTTTTATCCGCGCGGGGATCCCGGTTGAATTCCCGCTGGCTCCCTGGTACAAATCTCCTCACCGGCATCCCGAGAGAGATCCCTACAGGTATCCCGTGAGAATCTCGGCGTGAACTTGCGAAAATACCAGCGTACACTCCAGAGGGTAATGACATTAAGGAACTCGTCTTTTTTGTCTCATAACTAACCATTTAATTCTTTCACAAATTCACGAGGATGGCACAATCGAGCAACCGTTTTTAACCCGTAACTGAGTGTTATAACAGAGTGTTATCATCGTTTAATACAGGTCACCAAGAAAAGACAAGAAAACAACATTTTGTACCATAATTTATCATTTCTCTTTCAAGTGAAGCTTATTTTAAAAAATGGCTCAAAAATGTATCGAATAACATCAACAAAACGATGATGCAGCGTAAAAACAGAACGATTAATAAGAATTCTAACGGCCAGACCTCTTGGTAATTACTAAGGAAATGATTTGCGTAATTTTCTTATGTATTATTTGTTAGATACAAACAGTCCTGAGAAGAAAGATAATCTGCAATGCGTTGAGGATATTTGAACTCTAAATACTAACATTGATTTTAGGAGACAAACATGGAATAAATTTTACTTCAGAGACAATTCGTAGTTTTATTCGAGTGATTCCGCCCTAAGTGACCGTTCCATATAACCCGAACAGGCCGATGGGACTCAGTCAAGGATGACCACAACCGCTTAATAGAGACCACCGCTAAAAAGTGGTGAAAGTCACAATGCATAAGAGGAAAAAATTCGGGAATTTTACAACCGACCTCTTAATACAGGTTCGACTATTAACTCTGAATTAGCCAATCAGCCCACGCGAAGAGCTCTGTTGTGGTATATACTAAAAACCGCTGTAGGGTGGATAGACGGAGTTGAGTTATGTAGCACGAGGAGAAAATTTAAGAAGAAGAAAGAAGCCTAAGTCTATCAATTTCTCAGGGAGATTCTTATCTTTACCTTCTGAAATCGTAGCTCTAAGATTCTTGAGAATCCGTCCGGAGATGCTACTCATGAAACCACGTAGCTGTTTACACTCCCAACCCGGGGGGATAAACGGACCATCGACTCATCCTTCCCCCTTCCCATGGATCTTTTTTTTTTTTAAATGATTGTAATATATGCTATCGTCAGTAGAGATGTTCTGCTGAAACATTTACGTTGTCGCAGTTTTTTTAGATCTCCCAGCTTAATCCTCGCCTCCAGGATTTTTCCACGGCTTGTTTTTCCCTAAAAGGTCTAATTCCGAATTCGAATTGAAAATGCCACCCTCTTAAACCGTTTTCATTTCACATCTTGCATATTTCTCAGTCGAGGGTCTCCATAGGGTTAACCGTTAGCCCTAAATCGGTCAAAAAACTAGCTGTTAGGCGTAAAAATTGACAGATTTTAACCCTTAGTTACAGCAAAAATTAACCTTAGAAATCTTTCCTTCCTACAAAGTGTTAATTTGTGTTATTTTGAGTTAACCGCAGCAGAAAAATGGCCAAAATTTAAACCGTTAGCCGCAAGAAGTTCTCCTCGGTCGACCCTCTTCAGTTCTAAGTAAGTTAAGCTGTTTTAGTTAAGTTTACAACCGTGGAAAAAAAATTCATCAATATTTTCTACACTCGAGGAAGCACACCGACCTAGGGTACCCATGATGAGGACTCTTTCTATAAATGGAGTAAAGCATCATCTCCCAAAGTGAAAGGTAATTTCTTTTTCCTTGCCTCTTCAAAGATATATGACAAAACATCATGTCGCTTTACATGCTTACAGAAGCGCGTCGCGTGACATCCTAAGGAACGGCTGCCAATGAAACTAGTAGTTATAAAATCTGAAAAAAAATCGAGGTCTTTATCTTATTTAATAACTCTATCCAAAGAGATGGGCAATAGTTGAGCGAACTAGACACAGGTGCGCTCACTACTTCAAACGACAAGATGTAACAAAACATCATATCTGTCGCATAACGTGCTAAAGAAGTGCGTCGAGATGGATATTAGCAATTATAGAGTCAGAAAACATCGAAGTTTATCTCTCATTCTGTAAACCTATTCAAAGAAATGAGCAAAAGTTATTAAGCGAATAAGACTTAGGCGCGCTCACTACTTCAAACGACAAGAAATGGCTTATGCAGGTTGATGCAGAAATTTTCTTCCCTTTGTCATTGATTTCCTCTTCCATTCTAACAAAAAACCAAGCGACTTGTTTCATTGTTTGACATTTAAAAGTTAGTTTATTGTACTTAGATAATAAGTAAACAATCTAATAGGAGAAACTAAATGAAATCATTTGGCTCCAACTTTCTAGCTCGTTCTGAGCTTCTTTTAATGCTGTGTACGCCGGTAACTAAAATTAAGATAAAACTTCTCGTTTTGCCTTCGGACGATTAGTTTAAAAAATATACTTAAAATGCATCGATCGTCTTGTAAAAAAAGAACACAATTTATCGCATTCAAAATTAAAGGAGAAATCTCAGAAAATTAACTAATACCAAGACTAAATCCTTGCCATTACGGCCAAAATCTGTCATTTTAGGTCCAGATAAACCAAATTCTGATCAGCAGAAACTAACTTTAAGTACCAATTACTGGGTACAAATCATCGAAAAGTTACTCACAATTCCCATCCGACATAAACTAAGATAATCGAGCAATCGGACAACTGATTATTTTCCAATTTCCATGGAAATTCTCCACACACGCACATGGCTGTAACAGCTTTACATCACTCATGAGAAAAAAACCGATTGAGTAAAAGTCTAAGAAACTCTGGAAACGTTTTCAAGACTTTTCAACTTCGACGCCAATGCAACGCCCAAATCCGCTTAGTAGGTAATACATAGATTAAAAATTAACTTTTGTATAGATACTCATGATAATTTCAAGACATTATGTGAAAAAAACCAGTAGTTTCAGCTGAACATAAAAGATCAAGCTCTTAAGAGCAGTTCAGACAAGGAAAAAGTCAACTTTTGAATCAATGAAAATCCGTTCTCTTGTTAAACTTGACTTTAGTCGCCTTTTGGTTCTTCCTGCTTTGAAAAGAAGACTCTTGACAAATATTTAATCGGTAGCTTACTGGTTTATGGTCCAAATATCAGCGTTTGCGGGTACTCTAAAACTCCTTGGGGCTCCAATGCTCACTGCCTTAACTGAAAAATAAAAGAATCTAAGTTTAGGAAGGATAGTTGAGTTGCCATAAAATATTTCATAGCACATGAAACGATACATTGCACATTGCATTGTTTTAAAAGAAATTTGCTTTTTTACTCCTATCAGGTTTCCTAAAAAGAATGTCATCATCGTAAACGTGTCCTCTTGATTTTACTGCATCTCAACTTGCCGGAGCAAAAACTAAATATCGTAACCCAACTGAAAGGAAAATAACACGCAAGTATCATTGCTCATAGATAAGCTATAATTACGATTTAAGGTAACTTTGTATTAAATAGAATGTATAAACAGAATATTTACTTGTTTCGGCTTCTAATATCCTTGACATCCAGGTTGACATCATCACCAATGAGTACAAATGGTGCCCAGTAAATCACCTCCTTGAACTCTTCAATTTCTCTCATACACTTCATGGCCTGATTGAGAGCTTCACTTGCTTTCTTGCCTTTGGCAAGTGCATCGTAGAAGAAACTCATGAACTCCAGGGTTCCCTCGTCGCCAATCGCCCACAAGGTTACTACAACAGATCTAGCACCGGCACCCAAAAGTGCACGCGCCATGCCCACCACACCCTCTGCCATGACTTCCCCACGAGCAGTGTGACAGCAGCTAAGTACAACCAGACGAGCTCGCAACCCAGCTTCTATGACATCTTTCATCGTCAGTAGATAGTCTTCCTCATGCGGCTGAGGGTTTTCTCTTGTGGTGTTTGGCGCTAGGATAACTTCTCCAGTTTCCATTTTACCGTGTGCTGCTATGTGAACTAAGGCCACTGATGATATTCGTTTTAAAACTTCATGTTTTGTTGCCATTTCTCCAGTGAGGGGGGGAACATTGAGGATACGTCCGATCATTTCCACTTCTTCCCTTGCTCCTGGAAGTTGTTCCAAACGTCTTCCCTGATAGATGATATCTTTGAAACATGGGTCGCCGACAAGCAATGCACCAGTCTTGATGTGAAAGTCAGCTGGACAATCATGAATTAGTTGCAACGTCGTCAGAGAGGGAAGCACACGAATTGTGCAAGAATCACTCAGATATGATGACTTGGAGTCCAGCAACGCTGCATAAGGTACAAGGCAAAATGGCCCCTCAGGAACGAATGTTATCTCGTTGCCTTCGATCAGGTCAGCAATAGGAGCAACGATAATGTCATGCAGCTTCTTTAAAGCACTTGATTGGGAGTGCCTCACATCAACTCGGATCACATCATTGGCCTTTTCCTCTTCTGTCGGCGAATCAGGAGGAAGATTTTCGATTTTAACAGTATTTCTTTCACGGATCTCCTTCAGAGTAGTTTCGTTCAGCAGCTGGATGAAACGTTCCAATTCATCCTCAAACTTATAATCGTTGACGTGTACCTTTTTCATCTGGATGTTATCTTCACTGAGGCAAACCCAGAAGTAAACGCATGGTCCATTAATAGCTATGAAAACTGTGCTCAATGTAACGCACCTCAGAGAAATGTGGGATGCGCCTTCCGTTAAAGAATCTCCAGGCTGATATTTTGTGGTCATGAGATCTTTCAGAGCTTGAGCACGTCCTTTCTCTGTGGCAAGAAGAGCCTTTAGAGCTTGACCTCGTTTGAGATTTATACGCCACAAACCTTTGTATGCTCTTTGGTAAAGATTACGATAAGTAATCTTCCACTGATCGTTGAGTTGAAGACTGGCCCTGATATCATCATACAATTCTACACTTGAGTAATAATAGTCAAAGGCCATCATGAGATTTCCTTGGCACTCAAAATGGTTTCCAAGGGAACAGAGTGAGCCCGCCACTCCAGGCTTGTCTCCACTTCTTTAGCAATTTCTAGATGACGTTGATGGTACTTGATGGCTGTTTTGAACTCTCCTAGACTGCGATAAGCGTTGCCGAGATTGCCATAACTTTTTCCCTCTACGGCCTTGTCTCCCACTTCTTGAGCGATTTCTAGAGTGCGTTGATAGTAATCCATTGCTGTTTTGAACTGTCGTAGAACTTGATAATCGTTGCCGAGATTGCCATAACTTGCTCCCTCTCCGGCCTTGTCTCCCACTTCTTTAGCAATTTCTAGACATTGCTGATGGTACTCGATGGCTGTTTTGAACTTTCTTAGCCTGCAATAAGCGTTGCCGAGATTGCCATAACTTGCTCCCTCTCGGGCCTTGTCTCCCACTTCTTTAGCAATTTCTAGATCACGTTGATGGTACTTGATGGCTGTTTTGAACTCTCCTAGACCTTGATAAGCGTTGCCGAGATTGCCATAACTTTTTCCCTCTCCGGCCTTGTCTCCCACTTCTTTAGCAATTTCTAGACATTGTTGATGGTACTTGATGGCTGTTTTGAACTCTCCTAGACTGCGATAAGCGTTGCCGAGATTGCAATAACTTGCTCCCTCTCCGGCCTTGTCTCCCACTTCTTTAGCAATTTCTAGATCACGTTGATGGTACTTGATGGCTGTTTTGAACTCTCCTAGACCTTGATAAGCGTTGCCGAGATTGCAATAACTTTTTCCCTCTCCGGCCTTGTCTCCCACTTCTTTAGCAATTTCTAGATCACGTTGATGGTACTTGATGGCTGTTTTGAACTCTCCTACACTGCGATAAGCGTTGCCGAGATTGCAATAACTTGCTCCCTCTCCGGCCTTGTCTCCCACTTCTTTAGCAATTTCTAGATGACGTTGATGGTACTTGATGGCTGTTTTGAACTCTCCTAGACCTTGATAAGCGTTGCCGAGATGGCAATAACTTTTTCCCTCTCCGGCCTTGTCTCCCACTTCTTTAGCAATTTCTAGATGACGTTGATGGTACTTGATGGCTGTTTTGAACTCTCCTAGACCTTGATAAGCGTTGCCGAGATTGCCATAACTTCTTCCCTCTCCGGCCTTGTCTCCCACTTCTTTAGCAATTTCTAGATGACGTTGATGGTACTTGATGGCTGTTTTGAACTCTCCTAGACTGTGATAAGCGTTGCCGAGATTGCCATAACCTGTTCCCTCTCCGGCCTTGTCTCCCACTTCTTTAGCAATTTCTAGATGACGTTGATGGTACTTGATGGCTGTTTTGAACTCTCCTAGACCTTGATAAGCGTTGCCGAGATTGCAATAACTTGCTCCCTCTCCGGCCTTCTCTCCCACTTCTTTAGCAATTTCTAGACATTGTTGATGGTACTTGATGGCTGTTTTGAACTCTCCTAGACCTTGATAAGCGTTGCCGAGATTGCCATAACTTCTTCCCTCTCCGGCCTTGTCTCCCACTTCTTTAGCAATTTCTAGATGACGTTGATGGTACTTGATGGCTGTTTTGAACTCTCCTAGACTGCGATAAGCGTTGCCGAGATTGCAATAACTTTTTCCCTCTCCGGCCTTGTCTCCCACTTCTTTAGCAATTTCTAGATCACGTTGATGGTACTTGATGGCTGTTTTGAACTCTCCTAGACTGCGATAAGCGTTGCCGAGATTGCAATAACTTGCTCCCTCTCCGGCCTTGTCTCCCACTTCTTTAGCAATTTCTAGATCACGTTGATGGTACTTGATGGCTGTTTTGAACTCTCCTAGACTGCGATAAGCGTTGCCGAGATTGCCATAACTTGCTCCCTCTCCGGCCTTGTCTCCCACTTCTTTAGCAATTTCTAGATCACGTTGATGGTACTTGATGGCTGTTTTGAACTCTCCTAGACTGCGATAAGCGTTGCCGAGATTGCCATAACTTGCTCCCTCTCCGGCCTTGTCTCCCACTTCTTTAGCAATTTCTAGATGACGTTGATGGTACTTGATGGCTGTTTTGAACTCTCCTAGACCTTGATAAGCGTTGCCGAGATTGCAATAACTTTTTCCCTCTCCGGCCTTGTCTCCCACTTCTTTAGCAATTTCTAGATGACGTAGATGGTACTTGATGGCTGTTTTGAACTCTCCTAGACTGCGATAAGCGTTGCCGAGATTGCAATAACTTGCTCCCTCTCCGGCCTTGTCTCCCACTTCTTTAGCAATTTCTAGATGACGTTGATGGTACTTGATGGCTATTTTGAACTGTCCTAGACCTTGATAAGCGTTGCCGAGATTGCCATAACTTGCTCCCTCTCTGGCCTTGTCTTCCACTTCTTTAGCAATTTCTAGATGAAGTTGATGGTACTCGATTGCTGTATCGAACTGTGCAGCATTATGGTAAGTACATCCGAGACTAGCATAAGTGTTTGCTTTGACCTTTAGTTCAGTATTCGATTTCCTTTTTAATTGAAGCAGACGTTCGTTATTGTTGTCAATCTTAAAACTTGTCAAGGGTAACTATATCATGAGCGGATTTGCGAACATTCAATGGAAATATGTTTTAAAAATAATGAGAGTGTTGGATAAAACCTTAAGATTGGAATGATAATTCGAGTGTGGTTTTCTTGAAGAGATTTGATTTCAAGTTATTCGAGAGTGTTAGCTAGTTCTGAAGCGCATTTATTAATTTAGATTCGGTCGAAATGGTGATGCTCGTCTCAAGACAAAAACGAGGGGCATTTAGCAGAAACTCTGGGAATTAGTTAATATGGCCTCTTCTTTTAAGTAAAGTTTCGTCAAACAATCTAAAGAACTCCTTAATAATATTTTAGCTTCTTTAAACTGCTCAGTGCAGTATAAGAGAACATGGCTTGCATTATGTGTAGAAGAATCTGCCTGGAACGTATTTTTTTATTCTTGAAATATTATTCGCATTGCATCTCGTATCACGCTGGAAACATTCGTTAAAGGATACGGTCAATCCCATATGCAACCAGCTCCTTGCTTCTTTATACCAGCAAAGTTCGACACAAGCTCTGGCTCCTGAAAAGGAGAGAATAACTGGTGGTGCGAGGTAATTTATCACTGTTAAGGTATAAACGTATTGATAAAATGGACTTAATTTTTCATTTAGCTGGGAACAAAAATTGTGATAATGAAGGAAATTTGAACTTGTGGAAGAACTCAAAATGAACAATAAGGAACTAATACAAAGCGGCTACCAATTAAGCTTCAATTTATGATGATAACGACGAATTTATCTCGCGCATTCTTTCTTTTAATGCGCTGTTATGCACTTTTCAGCATTTTTCGGGGAAGTTTTCGGGAAGACTGCATTGAGCAGTTTAACTCTTGATAGGGAATCTTTCAGGTGCTTCTTTTTCGGGTTTTGTAACTTCCCCTGCTAATAGTTACAGAGAAGATTTAGGAAACGGGGCTCACAGTTTTCCGTCCATATCCGTGACAAGAATATCAAACCATTTGCAGATGTCACAGCTTAGGCGGCAGCACATTGCCCTCAGATATTTTAAGACTCAGGGTAATGGTCCGGTCCAAGGCTTGAACCCTCGACCTCCGGCGCTCTACAACGTGAACTAACCAGGCAGCGGTATTTGAGAGCTTATTGACATTTTCTTATGCTTTATATCCACATAACAGACATTGACACACCAGATACAATTGACACTTGGAGTGCAGTTACCTGCCACAAACCACACAATCCTCTTTTGACGAAATCAGAGAATAAAATGTTGATGGCTTATGTCTGAAAAACCCACCTTTCTTAATAGCTTTGATGAAAGTGGGTTCCAATTGAACAGCAACTGTTGCATCATCCAGACATTCCATGTAGTTTGCTATGAGATTCAGGAAATGAGGTTTAAAAAAGTTTCATCCAATGAAATTGCAGCAAAGAAGCCTGAAAAATTACAATTGCTTAAATTGCAGTCTAATAACGAGAATCGTTTCTTTTCTTAATTTTCATCCACTAAAGCGGGATTCATGTATTTGTGCTTTTCCTCTGCTGTTGCTCAACTTCTTTCTTTTCTTGATGCAGATTGTGTATTCCGTTATCTTGTAACGCTGCATGAGAGATTTATATATTTATAAATGAAATTGTTACCCAAACGGAAATGAGCTGTTGCCCTGTTACTGTAAAGCTTAGCGTTGAGTCGTTTATCTTTGCAGTTCACATGAAGTCCTTCCGTGTAAGAGTTTATCGCGTTATTAGCTCCTCCTTGTCTGTATTCTTTGTTACCTTCCTCGAGACATACTTTCGCTATCCCTGAAAACATACCGTTTTAATGATTTAGTAATGATTTAGTAATGAGTAATACGACCCTTGACCGATAATGCAAACTTTATACTTCCAAACAAACTTTTAGGTTAAAGGAACTTAGAGCTATGAAAAACGAAAAATTAGAAAAGTTTAATATCTGTACACTTTGAAATTAGAAGATCCTCGCAGCTAAGAACACTACTGAAACTAGTAGTTGTAAGTAGGACCTGAAAAAAATTTCAGGCCCGTACGGGATTTGAACCCATGACCTCTGCAATACCGGTGCAGCGCTCTACCAATTGAGCTAACAAGCCAACTGGGAGGTCAATGAATTGGGTACAAGTCAATTGGTAGAGCGCTGCACCGGTATCGCAGAGGTCATGGGTTCAAATCCCGTACGGGCCTGAAATTTTTTTCAGGTCCTACTAACAACTACTAGTTTCAGTAGTGTTCTTAGCTGCGTGGATCTTCTAATTTCATCTTTCCACCGCAGTGCAAGTATGTGAATTTTCATATATCTAAATCTTCATCTGTACACTTTGTTTGTGTGCAAGCTGTTAAGAGTCTGGGCTGCAGCTTGGTTATTACCAGTTCAAGTTTCTCGGTTTACATTTAGGTCGAGAGGCTTTCACAAACTCCTTTTACAACTGGCTTACGTTTTCCAAAATAACAAAAATTTTACCGGGAGCTCCAATTTCAACTCAACTTTGTTTACAATCGCACTTCAGAAGAGTTTATCTTTGCTCTTTGTTTGTTTAAAAATATACACATGCTCTGTTAGAGGTTTTAGCTGTAGCTTGGCTGTAAGCAAATCAAGTCTGTTCGGTTTACATTTAGATAGAGAGATTTTCCAAAAACCCTTTTACACCTCGGTTACGTTTTCCCAAATATCAAGTTAGAATATAAAACCCCATAATTAGTGCATAAAGCAGAGCAAAGCCAGGAACGAAAAAGTTAAAACTTGTGAATGTTCTGTTAAAAAAAAAAAAACATCGCGCTGAGAGTGACCAGGGTTCGTGGTTTTCCCATCGTTCAGAAAAGTGCGCTAAAAAAAAAATGTTTTTTTGTCGCTGTTGTTTTTTGATCACTTGGTTTTTCTCATACATGTAACTGTCTATTGAGAACATACTCTTAGAGGCCAACTGGAGAAATCTGATTGGGAAAGTACTGCTTTCCCGCGAAGTGCCATTTTGCCTGATGTGAAAGTCAGGGGTTCTATATTTTGTTGACTGGTGGTTTATAGCGTGGGCCTGGTGTTGACATAACTGTCTAACGAGGCGTGAAATATTTAGAAGACCAAAACAGGCGATACGGCCGAGACAAAATGCCTCCTTTTCGCTGTAGAATTCTCAAATTGAGTAAAATTTCTGCCAAACATGCATTGAACAATAACGGACAAACAGGTGTTAGCATAACTTTTAGTCAAATACTTTCTTCGTGGCGGCCTCAAAAAGTTATCCGTTTGCCATTTTTTTCAGCCAACAGCTCTCTCTCGCCGAAAACGACTTTCACATTGAAAAAAAAAAGGAAATTTAGAGTATCTTCAAATTCAAAAGGAAAATACTTCTACTTCGCAAATATTATTCATTTTAGGTGAAAATTGTAGCTACATCTTTAATCTTTAAAACGCCGTGCGTTGATTTGGAAGGAAGCACTTCTAAAACTCAGAAAACTGAGTTATACAAAGCCTAGTGGGCCAAGTTGGACCCATTCTTCTCTAATTTAGGGCTCTTCAAAGCGAAGTCGCGTTCAAATTTGCCGCTTTGTGGCTTGTAAATAATTAATGATGTCATCGTATTCTGCTCCATTGGATCGAGCAATAAATTATTTTTTTGTTTCGTTTTTATTTTACTGGTAACAAAGTTTGAAATTTGAAGATATTTTGCTGCTTCAAAAACTCATTCACAAAACATACGCAAATTTTGATGTAAATAGGACAAAAAAACTTCACTGGGACGTCTTTCAAACAATCTTACTTCACCTGGTTTTCTTACCTCTTAAAGGGTCATTGTATATATCCAGTTCAGCGTCACTTGACGTAACTTGACTTTCCTCTGTTGCTGAAATTACCGAGAAGATATTTCAACTTTGTTAGTGATCACAACTATGTGCAATTACAACTAGCGTTCTAATACTGGCGTATTTAGTGGATTCCTTAAAAACCTTTGAGTCGAAGTAATCCAAAAAATCGTCCACCGGAATTAAGATATACTTAATTAACAAACTGTACAAAATCACCACAACGAAGTCTCTCCCTGTTGCTTTTTCTTACCTGTGACTGGAAACTCATTTTTCACCTCCAGTTCTTCTCCCGTTGTTGGGAGGTTGCTTTCTGCCATAGCTAGAAATAAAATTGAATCGATTGTACTGTGCTACATTGTTTAAAATCAAAAGAGGAGACTCAGATGAAAGTAACCTAAAGAAAACATTTTATACTTAATCATAGAGAAAGAATGAGAATTTCAAAGTTTCCTCCGTCACGCTATGGTGATTGCATGACAGCTCCAGTCAAGTTCCGCGGATTGTGTCATGTTTGTTTTTTCAATTGTTTGTTTATTTGTTTGTTTTCGTAGTCTCATCTGATGAAACGTCGTTCAAGGCTGTCCCTTATCAAAGTGTGGAGTTGCAATAAACAACCTAGTTGTACTCGGTAGGCATGGATCAAAAATAATGCAATAAAAGACCAATTTCTCTGCTACTTATACGTTAAGGTGGGACCCGCGAGCGAGCAGGAAAGCTGTGCTCTGATCGGCGACCCAAGAGTGCAAAATGTGTTTTCTTTCGTTTCCACTTTGATTCCCCACAGAAGGAAAAAAAGAAATGCTTGTAGCTTGTTGAATACCTCGTATAATTTCGTAACTAAACAATATATTTTTGTCCAATGAATAAAAGCTTTTCCAGCATTTTTGTTTAAAACAGAGGTCACAGATTCGTCCTAAATGAAAACAAAACAAAACAAAAATCACAACAAAACTGGCAGATTCGTTTGGTAATTCCGTGGTGCATGAATGTATTTTGTTATCGTGTGATACATCCTTTGATCCGTTGCTGACGAAGCCTTCGTCTCGGTCCCGGCTTAAAATATAGTGAGGGAAATTGGCCGATGTACAGCCTTCTTGGCTCACATTTGTTCAGTAATGCACACGCATATATGAGGTATTAGATAACCGCGCGTGGATTCGAATTTTACCATCCAGTGTTCATGACATCTTTCACTTCTTCAAATAGATAATTTAATTCAAGCGGATAAATTCGTATCCATAGTACGACATGTATCATCCTTTTGATTCAAAAGATATTGATCGAAAATTTGAATCAAATACAATTTTTTAAATAAGAGCATCGAATACAGAGATCCGCTACACCGAAACTCAGCTCGCCGGAAAACCAATTCAATTTCGGACATTGGAATACAACAATTTCTCATAACAAGAACTATTTATTTTAAAAAAGAACTGAATTCAGCTTCAGGTAAAAAAAAAACAATAAAAAAAAAACAGCCCACATGGAAAGTATTACTGTCATGTTGATAAATTCGGTTCTAATGCCGACCTTGATACCTATATATGTGATGATATAAATGGCACATTTACAGCGTGCAGTGGAGATGGGAGATGTCAAGTTTCGGAAACTGTAAAAATTCTGGTATTTCACCAGGAACCATATTACCTTTATTATTACTATATATGGCGAATATTACGATATCAAAAGAAACGTAGGGATTGTGTATTTTTTTTCAACCTCGAGCTTTGTTTCAAACTTCGTTTGTTTACGAGAGATATTTGCTGGTTTTGATATTGACAAAAGCTGATTATATAAAGAATGTTATCTAGCTCCGTCACATGCTCATCACACGCTTCTGCCGCATAATGATCACGCACAGTTAAACCTTTAACTCCCGTGATCTAATTGTTAATTCTCCCCTCTAGCTGCTACATGTTTCCTTTCAAAGTAGATACGGAAATCTGGTGTTAGTTCAAAGATAACGAATTTTACCTGATAAAACTTTGAGTATTCTCATCGCCTGTTTGCTGGATAATTTATGGTATATTACAGGGATAAGTTACAAGTTATTCACTTCTAGGAGTTTAAGGCTGTAGGAAATTGCATCGCTGTATGTTAATCTACATGTATGTTTATCTTCATTTCAGCATTGATATCAAATCTGTCGATCCACCTGATTGAAAGAGAGGGGTTTTTCGTTTCGGTCGTCGGATAGAGATTTTTTTTTTCCTTTGTCACGAAGTAGCTTGAAATTTCCATCTATCATTATGCATTTGAAGACATGAAACTTTCGACATAGATGATCTAAGCCGTATGCAGGATGATCCTCTATGTATCCACTGTATGTTGTGGCTCATTAACAAGAAATCGATAGTTATATGTGGGTGAACTTCAGATCGTAAAATCTGATGACCTTTGATTCGATCCTGCGTTCGTGACGAGTAAATTATATCGATATTTCTTTCATTCTTTTGTCTCATGTCTCAAATTATTTCTATTTGTATCTTTAGTCAATACCCGTTAATCTTATTCACTGCATTAGGTCGCTATTAACTTATTCTGTCCTCACATTAACTCCTGTGAAAATGTGACTTGCCCCATCGGCAAGCTTGTAACAAAACGGTGCACTTGGTAATACCAGCAGTATTGAAGAAGCTGAATATGAGCTCATCGAACTCGAAACAGAAAATGATGTATCATTGTTTATTTCGTGATACATGATTGTATTTTGTAGCTATGCTGTTTCACTATTTATACGCCAAGTTGAGACTGGGCTTCATATAACATCTTTTAAGTTTTCATTTTCACTAATCCGGAATAGAGCACAATAATATAAACATCGTACTTTTAATTTTTTTTTTTCTAATGCGATGGTCGTTAAACCACCGCCAGCTTAGGTTGTAGGGCGCTGGACTACCATGCAGGAGGTCGAGGGTTCAAGCCCTACAGAACAGAATTCTGCTACAATATCAGCACTTACTGAGCCCACATTTTTATCTTCCAGCGCACGATGTAAACACTCAAACATCGTGCCCATGTTTTCTGTTATCGCGCGAAAAAATTTATCTACTAAAACTGAACTCTGATAGATAACCAGTTAGAAATGATATTACCAACCACCTTGTAGATACGAAGTTCGAACATTTGAAGGCTAAAATTTATTCAACGTCGACGATTACCGTGTCAAGTTTCGCAAGGAGGTGGATTGATGTCCCAAACCATTTAAAAAAACCAGAATAATTAATCGTGTCCTTGAGGAGGTTCCCTTTTATACGTGATCAAGAAATCGAAGTCATCGTGATTCTGGTGTTGAATTTTTCACTACTGTTGACACGGTTTCCCAATTTCTCTGCTATTTATACGTTGTGGTGGGAGCAGCGAGCGAGCAAGAAAATCTGTGCTTTGATCAGCAACCAAAGAGCGCAAATGTGTTTTCTTTTTATTCCCTCGTTGATTCCCAAAAAATAAAAGACAAAAAAAAAGAAAAAGAAATGCTTGTAGCCTGTTGAATACCTCGTATAATGTCGTAACTAAACAGTTTATTTTATTCATATGAATAAAAGCTTTTCCAGCCTTTTTGGCTAAAACAGACGCCACAGATAAGTCCTAAATGAAAACAAAACAAAACAAAACAAAAATCATAACGAAACTCGCAGACTCATTTGGTAATTCCATGGTGCATGACAATATTTTTTTATCATGTGATACATCCCTTAATCTTTTGCTGAGGAAGTCTTCGTCTCGGTTCTTAAAATGTAATGAGAGAAATTGGCCGATGTACAGCCTTCTTAAGCTCACACTTGTTCAGTAATGCACACGCATATATGAGGTATTAGATAACCGCGTTTGGATACGAATTTTACCATTGAGTGTTCATAACATCTTTTACATCTTCAAAGAGATAATTCAATTCAAGTAGATAAATTCGTATCCAAAAGTGGACATGTATCATCCTTTTGATTCAAAAGATATTGATCGAAAATTTGAATCCAATACAATTTTGAAGTAAGGGCATCGAATGCAAAGATACGCTACACCAAAACTCAGCTCGCCGAAAAAACAATTCAACTTCGAAGATTTTAATACAACAATTTCTCGTGACAAGAACTACTTCCTTTAAAAAGAATTGAATTCAGCTTCAGGTGAAGAAAAAATTTAAAAGTAAAAAAAAAGCTTACATGGAAAGTAAAACTGTCATGTTGATAAATTCGGTTATGATGACGACCTTGATACCTTTATATGTGATGATATAAATAGTACATTTACAGCGTTCGGTAGAGATGTCACGTTTTGGAAAGTGACAACCATGTTACCGTGATTATAACTATATATCGCGAGTGATACGGCATCAAAAGAAACTTAGGAATTGTGTTTTTTTTTTTTTTCATCCTTGTTTGTTAACCTCGAGCTTTGTTTTAAACTTCGTTTGTTCCGAGAGATATTTACTGGTTTTGATACTGAAGAGAGCTATAATTATATACGGCACACTATCTAGCTCTGTCACATGCTCATCACGCGCTTTTGCCACATTATCATCACTTGCAGTTAAACGTTTAACTCCCGTGATCTAATTGTTAATTCTCCCCTCTAGCTGCTACATGTTTCCTTTCAAAGTAGATACGGAAATCTGGTGTTAGTTCAAAGATAACGAATTCTACCTGATAAAACTTTGAGTATTCTCATTGCCTGTTTGCTGGATAATGTATTGATATTACAGGGAATAAAGCAATAAACCGAGAAAATTCGACTGAATTAGAGTTGATTGTTGTCAGCCGCAAGAAAAATAAGATTGCGATCTTTCATTAAAAATAACATGAGCTCTACAGCACTAATCAGTTGCAGAATGAAAATTGAATTGTATCTGTTAAACTGTTATCCTCTGAATCCCTCTATTCTCCAAACGATGTCATTTGTTAATTCTACATGCCTCAAAATATTGAGAATAACGTTTTGCTTTACAACAATTTCGATGAAAAAATGAAGTAACATATTCACGAGTTTGAAAGATGTAACCTCATCTTATGTCCAGTTTCGTGACCAAAATTGCTGTTCTTCTTTAAGAAAGTTATTGTGCTTGTTTTTTTGTTTTATTTGTTTGTTTTATTCTTTCGATGATTACTACTTGTTTACATGTCTCGCCATGGCGATTAATTAAGTCTGTGATTTAAATTCAGCTCTTTTTCTTTTAGTGCAAAACACTCGCAATCCGCAGAACCCCTTTTTTCCTCGGAGCAGAACATGTTACACCCTGCCCTAACTGAATCAATAAAGATGAGTTCACACCGTGAGTTATGTTGTACCAATGCAATTTCTCTGCAAGTGATCAACTCAATATATCCCTCGTTCAATATGATACACATTTGTTTTTGGTCATCTTTCCATTAGCGTTACAGTTCCCTCAAATTTTTATTTTCCGCTCTAACCGTGACAACTTCAAAAAGTATCTAAAAATAATAAAGAAAAGCTTTTTTTCTTATAAATAACTCTTGCCATGACTGAATCAATAAAGATGAATTCACACCGTGAGTCATATTGTACCAATGCAATTTCTCTGCAAGTGATCAACTCAATATATCCCTCGTTCAATATGATACACATTTTTTTTTTGGTCATCTTTCCATTAGCGATACAGTTCTCTCAAATTCACCTTTTGGGCTTTAGATTTTTCACGTGTAGTATCACGTGACTTTTGATGTAAGCAAACCCTGAAAGTTCGGACATTGAGTCGAGCTCGCAGCACATGTCTCCCAACTTCGGCTTTGGAAATTTTTCTTAAATAACTTCCCACTTTCAAGAAGCTTCTCTTCGCTCAAAATTGACATCGTTCTTTCGTCATTTATTTGATCGTTTTTAAGCGAGTTGTCATTTCGCTGCCGTTGAAGCAGATGCGAAGAATGTTACAGGAAGCGTTGCGGCATGGAATAATCGAACTAGTTCTGCGTACAGTGAAGTATCTGATGAGGTATTTTTAGGGTGTTTAGTGCGTAGATTGTCAGATAAATCCCCGTCCGACAGGAAATTAGTGCTTGACTTCTCGTTGTATCTAGGGAAAAGCATATTTAAATCGTTTCGCGTCTTGGAAGAATTAAAGCGAATACCATAAATACTCTTAAAGAAATATCCGAGGAAGATATTCAAAGTTGTTTAAATCTATGTGCTCCATGCATCTTTGTGTACAAAAACCCTCAGTGTATCCTACTGGAATTTTATGAATAAATTGTTACTGAACCAGTTGTCTTTTAGTTGGAAGAAAAATCTGAGGCCTTAGCTCTCTGTCACTTTGAGCTCCAGAATTCTTTCCTGAGTTTGGATGCAGTAAGCGAGACCATAAGTAATTGTGTAACAGTTCGTACAGACAAGTGACGCACATGATACTGAAATCAGAAATGCCGCAGCTTCGTAAATCCATCGCACGATCAAAATTGACATCGTTCTTTCGTCATTTATTTGATCGTTTTTAAGCGAGTTGTCATTTCGCTGCCGTTGAAGCAGATGCGAAGAATGTTACAGGAAGCGTTGTGGCATGGAATAATCGAACTAGTTCGTCGTCGGTTAAAAACGATTTTTTCCTTTGTCACGAAAGAGCTTGAAATTTCCTTTCTATCATTATGTATTTGAAGAAATGAAACTTTCGACATTGATGATCTAAGCAGTATGCAGGATGATCCTTTATGTATCCATTGTATGTCATGCCTCATTAACGAGAAATATATAGCTATATGTGAGAACTTCTGATTGTAAAATCTGATGGTCTAAGATTCGATCCTGCGTTCATGACGAGTAAACAAGATTGACATTTTTTTCATTCTTTTGTCTCCTGTTTCAAATTATTTCTATTTGTATCTTTAGTCAATACCCGTTTATCTCATTCACTGCATTAGGTCGCTATTAACTTATTCTGTCCTCACCTTAACTCCAGTGAAAATGTGATTTGCCCCACAAATGTGTAATCAAACGGTGCACTTAGTATCACTAGCAGTATTGAAGAAGCTGAATATGAGCTCATCGAACTCGAAACAGAAAGTCGTGTATCATTGTTTATTTCGTGATCCATGATTCTATTTTGAAGCTCTGCTGTTGTTCTATTTATACGCCAAGTTGAGACTGGGCCTCATACAAGATCTTTAGGTTTTCATTTTCATTAATCCTGAGTATAGTACAATGACAAAAACATCCTACTTTTAAATTTCTTCTGCTGATGTGATAGTTGTTAAACCACCGCCTGCTTAGCTTTTAGGGCGCTGGACCACCTTGCGGGAGGTCGAGGGTTCAAGCCCTACACAACAGAATTCTGCTCCAATATCAGCACTACCTGAGCCAACATTTTTATCTTCCAGCGCACGATGTAAACACTCAAACACCGTGCCCATGTTTTCTGTTATCGCGCGAAAACGTATATCTACTAAAACTGAACTCTGATAGATAACCAGTTAGAAATGATATTACTAACCACCTTGTAGATACGTAGTTCGAATATTTGAAGGCTAAAATTTATCCACCATCGACGATTACCGTGTCACGTTTGGCAAGGAGGTGGATTGATGTTCCAAAGCGTTTGAAAAAACCAGAATAATTAATCGTGTCATTGACGAGGTTCCCTTTTAAACGTGATCAAGAAATCGTAGTCGTCGTGTTTCTGGTGTTGAATTTTTCACTACTGATGACACGTTTTCCCAATTTCTCTGTTATTTTTATGTTGTGGTGGGACCCGCGAGACAGCAAGGAAACCTTTGTTTTGATCGGCTACCAAAGAGTGCAAAATGTGTTTTCTTTTCATTCCCTCGTTGATTCCCGAAAAGTTAAATAAAATTTAAAGAAAAATGCTTGTAGTCTGTTGAATACCTCTTATAATGTCGTAATTAAACAGTTTATTTTTGTCGTATGAATAAAAGCTTTTCCAGTATTTTTAATGAAAACATGAGGTCACAGATTCGTCCCAAATAACAACAAAACAAAACAAAATCACAACGAGACTAGCAGATTCATTTGGTAATTCCGCGGTGCATGAAAATACTTTTTTATCATGTAATATATCCTTTAATCCTTTGCTGAGGAAGTCTTCATCTCGGTGCTTAAAATGCAGTGAGAGAAATTGGCCAATGTACAGCCTTCTTAGGCTCACACTCGTTCAGGAATGCAAACGCATATAGGAGGTATCAGATAATCGCGCGTGGATACGAATTTTACCATCGAGTTTTCATGACATCTCTTACACCTTCAAAGAAATAATTCAATTCAAGCAAATATATTCGTATCCAAAAGTGGACATGTATAATCCTTTCTTATTTAAAAGATATTGATTGAAAATTTGCATCAAATACAATTTTTTAAAAAGCAGCATCAAAAATAGAGATCCGCTGCACCTACGCTCAGCTCGTCGGAAAACCAATTCAATTTCGAACATTGTAATACAAAAATTTTTTATTACAAGAAATATTTCCTTAAAAAAGAATTGAATTCAGCTTCAGGTAAAAAAAAAACATAAAAAAAAGCCTACATGGAAAGTAAAACTGTCATGTTGATAAATTCGGTTCCAATGACGACCTTGATACTTTAATATGTGAAGAAAAATTGGTACATTTACAGCGTGCGGTGGATATGCATATATCACGTCTTGGAAACTGAAAAAATTCTGGTATTTCACCGACAACCATATTACCGTTAGTCTTACCATATATCGTGAATGTTACGATATCAAAAGAAACGTAGGAATTGTGTATTTTTCTTTTCAACCTCGAGCTTTGTTTCAAACTTCGTTTGTTTTGAAGAGATATTTGCTGGTTTTGACTTTGACAAGAGCTATAATTATATACAGCACGTTATCTAGCTCTGTCACATACTCATCACGCGCTTCTGCCACATAACGATCACGCACATTTAAATCTCTACAAGTTATATCACTTCCAGGAATTTAAGGATTTAGGAAATTGCATCGCGTGCAAACTATTGAACCACGAGTCAAATGAGAGAAACCAATGAAACATTTCAGCATCTGACAACAATAAACCGAGTAAATTCGACTGAGTTAAAGTTGATTGTTGTGAGCCACCGGAAAAATAAGATTGCGATCTTTCATGAAAGACAATATTAGCTCTACAGCTCTAATCAGTTGCAGAATGAAAATTGATCCTCTGAATCGCTCTATTCTCCAAACGATGTCATTTGTTAAATCTACATGCCTCAAAATATTGAGAATAACGTTTTGCTTTACAACAATTTCGATGAAAAAATGATGGTTACACATTGACGAGTTTGAAAGATCTAACCTCGTCTAATGCCCAGTTTCGCGATCAAAATTACTGTTCTTCTTTAAGAAAGTTATTGCGCTTGTTTTTTTGTTTGTTTGTTTTTTATTCTTTTTATGATTATTATTTGTTTACATGTTTCTCCATGGCGATTAATTAATTCTGTAATTTAAATTCAGCTCTTTCCCTTTTAGTGCAAAACACTCGCAATCCGCAAAACCCCTTTTCTTCTCAGAGCAGGACATGTTACACACTGCCGTAACTGAATCGATAAGGGTGAATTCACAGCGTGAGTTATATTGTAACAATGCAATTTCTCTTCAAGTGATCAACTTGATATATCCCTCGTTCAATATGATACACATTTGCTTTTGGTCATCTTCCCATTAGCGTTACAATTCTATCAAATTTTTGTTTTCTACTCTCACCGAGACGACTTCATAAAGTTTCTAAAAATAATAACGGTAAGCTTTTTTCTTGTAAATAACTCCCACCAATTCTGCGCTAAATATTTTTTGCAGTCAAAAGCGTAGGTGTCCGGTGTAATCACCAGAGGGAGGTACAAAGCTAAAGAAATCACATCAATAATATGTATTCTTTATGTAAATTTTTTTTGCTACTTTTCTCGTCTTTCGATTATAATATGCTACATATTTCTACATTATTTTTCCTCACCTGAAGATTACTTGCAATAAATTTAGCTCCAATGAAGTTCTTTTCCAAGAAAAATATTTGACTTCTCGTTGTATCTAAAGAAAAGCACATTTAAATTGTTTCACGTCTTGGAAGGAATTAAAGCGAATACCATAAATACTGTTCTTAAAGAAATATCCAAGGAAGATATTAAAAATTTGTTAAATCTGTGTACTCCATGCATCTTTGTGTACAGAAACCGTCAGTGTATCCTACAGGAATTTTATAAATAAATTTTTACTGAACCAGTTGTCTTTAAGTCGGAGGAGAAATCTGAGGCCCTAGCTCTCTGTCTCTTTGAGCTCCGGAATTCTTTGCTGAGTTTGGCTGCAGTAAGCGAGACCATAAATAATTGTATGACAATTCGCACAGACAAGTGATAGATCGTATCATAGATCCCGTATCCCGTATCTCGTAGATCCCTCGTGGGAAGATAAATAAGCTACCTCAAGGTCTAGTATGTTTATCTACATGTCAGCATTGATATTTGTCGTTTAACCTTATCTGACGGATAGGGTTAATTTTTTTCGGTCGTCGGTTAAAAATGATTTTTTCCTTTGTCACGAAAAAGTTTGAAATTTCCTTTCTATCATTATGTATTTGAAGACATGAAAATTTCGAAATTGATGATCTAAGCAGTACAGGATGATCCTTTATGTATCCACTGTATGCCATGGCTCATTAACGAGAAGTGAGAACTTCTGATCGTAAAATCTGATGGTCTAAGATTCGATCCTGCGTTCATGACGAGTAAACAAGATTGACATTTTTTTCATTCTTTTGTCTCCTGTTTCAAATTATTTCTATTTGTATCTTTAGTCAATACCCGTTTATCTCATTCACTGCATTAGGTCGCTATTAACTTATTCTGTCCTCATCTTAAATCCTGTGAAAATGTGATTTGCCCCACAAATGTGTAACAAAACGGTGCACTTGGTAACACCAGCAGTATTGAAGAAGCTGAATATGAGCTCATCGAACTCGAAACAAAAAATCGTGTATCACTGTTTATTTCGTGATCCATGATTCTATTTTGGAGCTATGCTGTTTCACTATTTATACGCCAATTTGAGACTAGGCCTCATACAAGATCTTTTAGATTTTCATTTTCTTTAATTTGGAGTATAGCACCATGACATAAACATC
The DNA here is from genome assembly GCF_964200805.1 of Pocillopora damicornis. Classification (NCBI taxonomy): domain Eukaryota; kingdom Metazoa; phylum Cnidaria; class Anthozoa; order Scleractinia; family Pocilloporidae; genus Pocillopora; species Pocillopora damicornis. The sequence goes on from NC_142670.1 coordinate 7,146,679, forward strand.
CTACTTTTTAAATTTTTTTTGTTAGTGTGATAGTCGTTAAACCACTGCTTGCTGCTTAGGTTGTGGGGCGCCGGGCTGTTGTGCGGGAGGTCGAGGGTTCAAGCCCTACACAACAGAATTCTGCTCCAATATCAGTCTTTACTGAGCCCACATTTTTATCTTCCGACGCACGATGTAAACACTCAAACATCGTGCCCATTTTGTCCGTCATCGCGCGAAAAGGTATATCTACTAAAACTGAACTCTGACAGATAACCCGTTAGAAATGGTATTACTAACCACCTTGTAGATACGTAGTTCGAACATTTGAAGACAAAAATTTATTCACCGTCGACGACTACCGTGTCAAATTTGGCGAGGAAGTTGAAGGACGTTCCAAATTCTTCAAAAAACCAGAATAATTAATGATGTGGTTGGTGAGGTTTCGTTTTCATACATGATCAATAAACCGTATGCATCGTGGTTCTGGGGTTGAAATTTTCATTTTTGTGGACACACTTACCCAATTTGGCTATTTATACGTTAAGGTAGGACCCGCGAGCGAGCCGGAAACATGTGCTCTGATCGGCTACCCAAGAGTGAAAAATGTATTTTCTTTCGATTCCCACTTTGATTCCCCACAAAATAATAAAAAAAAGAAATGCTTGTAGCCTGTATAATTTCGTATCTAAACAGTTTTTTTTTGTCATGTGAATAAAAGCTTTTCTAACAATTTTGGCTAAAACAGAGGTCACAGATTCGTCCCAAATGAAAACAAAACAAAGCAAAAATCACAACGAGACTAAAAGATTCATTTGGTCATTCCATGGTGCAGGAAAATATTTTGTTATCATGTAATATATCCTTTGATCCTTTGCTGACGAAGCCTTCGTCTCGGTCTTTAAAATGCAGTGAGGGAAATTGGCCGATGTACAGCCTTCTTAAGCTCACAATTGTTTACTAATGCTCATGCATATATGAGGTATTGGATAACCGTGCGTGGATGCGAATTTTAGCATCGAGTGTTCATAACATCTTTTACACCTTCAGAGAGATAATTCAATTTAGGCAAGTAAATTCGTATCCAAAAGTGGGCATGTATCATCATTTTTGTTCAAAAGATATTGATAAAAAATTTGAATCAAATACAATTTTTTAACCCTTTAACTCCCAAGATCTGATTGTCAATTCTCCATTCCAGCTGCTACACATTTTCTTGTCAATTAGTTATTAGAAGTTGGTGTTAGATTAGGAAAACAACTTTTGCCTGATCAGTTTGAGTATTCTCATTACTTTTTTGTGGGATAATGTATGGATATTATAGGGAGAAGTTACTTGTTGATCACTTTTGGGAGTTAAAGGGTTAAATAAGAGCATCGAATACAGAGATCCGCTGCACCGTAACTCAGCTCGCCGGAAACCAATTCAATATAGGATATTGTAATACAACTATTTCTCATTACAAGAACTATTTCCTTTAAAATGGAATTGAATTCAGCTTCGGGTGAAAAAAAGACAATTGGAAAAAAACAGCTTACATGGAACTTTCATGTTGATAAATTCGGTTATAACGACGAACTTGAAACCTTTATAGCGGAGCTCGCAGTGCGCGAACCGTAGCCTCACAATTATACGAAATAGTGGTAACCCATCCAGCCGAAAAAATTTGGACGTGCCACCGTACGACCGTACGACCGACCGTACAAAGTGCCACTTTTAGCATGCGCGGTCAACTGTACTACGGGCACTATCTTGGGTGGAAGGATGAGGGAGAAGGTAATGCGCAGGCGCGATTGCGCGCGTAACTTGGATATCCCATTAGTGTGCGTCAGGAAACACCGGCTGATGACAATGAAGTGCGCATACTCGAGTGTCGAGCTTCGGTGTAGCGTACCGCGGGCACGCGGCTAGGCATTGCACGAGGGCTTCACGTGGGTTAGTGGATGTGAAGCCACGTAAGCAAATAATCTGCAACCCGCGTTTTGAGCGCGAAATCAACTTGGTGAGGTTGTAGTTGAACAGTAATTCTCAGTATTCCGTAAATTCTAATCAACTCGCAGAGCAACAATACAGGCAGAATCAAGGCTTTGTCACAGGAGGAAATTGTTATGATTCAAGTTCGTGGAGAGAGGGTTTTGAGTGAGAATAGGATGAAAAGAGAGAGACTGAGCGAACAAAAAAAAAAAAAAACAAGAAGTAAGTGAGTCGAGAGAAACGCGCAAGAAAGTTGGAAGAGGACACCAATATGGTTTAGTACGGTGAAAAGAACGCGAAAGAGAACAAGAAAGACGTAAGTAAAAAGGAAAATATCTAGCGAAGAGTAACGCGAGGAAACTCAAGTAGTTTAAGGTCTGGGTTCTATCTTGGTTCGAGACCCCCAGCAGAGTTTCAAGACTTAAAAAAATGGCGGCCGTTATCGCATGGACTAGCTACTAAATACAGGAATGGCTCCAACCTGTGATTGGATGATAAAAATAATAAAAGTTAATAAGTTATATCTTAACTCCTTGCTCGTGAGTATTGTTAACCGCGTGTTTCGAAGCGGAACAATGAAATATCAATGTGACAACACCGATGAGTCAAACAAGAAATGGCTACTTACATAACGAAGAGAGGGAAGAGTCGATCTTGTTCAGTGAGGGCGTTCAGCGATATTCCGGCGATGAGAAAGTCACCTGCTGACAAGCTCCGCTGACAAAACTCATTTAGTGAGTTTAGGCGGACGACCAGAGACTGGCTCCAATTCACGTGTATATTAATTTTTTTTAGTTCCGGCTAAATAATTTATACGCTGAGATAAAAGCTGAAAGAGCGATTTATTAGGTTCTGCTTATGTTGAAGTCTAGAGTGCTTGCAAATGAAGCCCTCTTTTATTACTACAGGGCCATAGAGTCTCTAAGTTGAGCAATTGCATGTCACGTTTGGAAAATCACGCAATGTTGCGTGACGCTGCTACCGACGTTTTTAATTTACTGTATGCTCTGCTGGAGAAATATGACTTGGCCGCAATCGAGGGATTTTTTTTTCGCGGAAAACTGATTTTCTAGGTTATTGTTCACGTGAAGGACAAATCCACTAACGTGCTCTTCATCTGTTTTTGCATAACACCTAAAGGAAGAAAGTCGCGGATTAATTTTGCTTGGTAATTTCTAACAACTCCATTAGACCTAAAAAAGGAAAAAAAAAAAAAACAAAAGAAACCAAAAAAACGTCTTACCAGTCAAACCAGTGGTAGTAGCTCTGGCATTGAATCATGTCGAAGTACCTTGACTGTTTGCAATGATGGTACAACCGATCTTCGAACAGTTTTCGGCTATAACAAGAAAGGGTAAAATGATTTTATAGAACTTGTACTAAAATTAATGAAGGCTGTTCATCACATGACGCTGTATTGGAACGAGTATATCTCGTTTGCTATTGTATCACACTACTGTTTTAGGCAAGGCATATATACCACTTAAACTTAAGAAAGAATGAGTAGAACATAAACCACATTTTCTGTAAATTACAAGAGCCATCCTAACCTAATTTGCCAACTGCTTGCCAGGCATCATCTGTAAAAAAACCGCTTCAATTTTTCAAATTTCATAATTTTTAGCTAAGACCGTGGCTCCCAAAAATATTTCTCACCTTGCCTAAAAAATTTTCAAAAGAAATTTTCAAATTTTTCAAAACTTTGCCTATTCCTGCTCGTAGGTTCAGCCAAGCCCTTATGGTCATTGGCCCCCGCAGTATCCACTAACAATGGCTTTTAAATGTAGGCGTTTAGTGTTAACTTGTAACACTACCTGAAGAAGTTTACGAGAGTTAGACGAAACGCGTCAGAGAATAAAGCAGTTTTACAACTACTGTTCGCACAGCGCTACTCACTAGTTTAGTTTTAATTTTTTAAAATTTTTGTAAAAAAATTGTTTGAAAAAATTGTTAAAAAAAGTATTGAAAAAAATAATTAATAAAGGTTTGATTCGGAACTATGCGGTGAAATACAGGAATTACTTTAGTCTCTGGTCGTCCGCCTGAACTGACTAAATCAGTTTAGTCAGCAGAGCTAGTCAGCAGATGACTTTTTCGTCGTTGGGATATAGCTGAACGACCTCGCTGAACAAGAAGGGCTGTCATCCCTTCGCTACGTAGGTAACCATTTCTTGTTTGACACATCGGTGTTTTCACTCGCATTGATATTTCATTGTTCCGCTTTGAGATACGCGGTTAACAATACTCACGAGCAAGGAGTTAAGATGTAACTTATTAACTTTTACTATTTTTATCATCCAATTACAGATCGGAACCATTCCTGTATTTAGTCGCTTGTATTGCATGGTGTATTCGAAGTTAAGATCAGAGAGCGTTTACGCTTTTGAGGAGGCGAAGATGGATATCTACCAAAAGTTTTTTTAGAATACGTTGTTTTCGTGCAGATGCGGGGTCTACAGCTGAGGTGAGTGGTAGTTTTGTGTTTAATTCGACAAATTAGCTCTAATTTGCCGTAGCTACCATAATGCTCTGAGTCGTAAATTCAAATAACGAACGCTTCATTCAAGGAAAGTGCATTTTTTTGTTTACTAAATTATGGATAAGTTTTGGTATGTTTCGGAAATTTTCCATCCTCGTCAGCGTAGGATGAGGTGGAAATTGATAAACTGCGGAGTGAAAACTTACTCGTAGTGTAAATTTTGTTTGTTTATCAAATTTAAATGCGGCGATTTACAGTACAACACTTTTGTGGGCAAATGTATCTAAATGAGCTTCAACAAAGAGAATTTATTACTCAGTCTACAAGGCATGTAAATTTCGAATCAATGAGATAGAGCAAAAAACTACACGTCAACAGATGTGTTCTTATTCATGTGTGCAGCGAAATTAAAAGTACATAATTATTTATATGTTTTAGATTGAATCGATCTCAAGAGAGGTGACAAACTAAATTGGGATGTCGTCTTTAACCTTAGTTAACAATGACTTCGATTTGCCCGCCTGTGACGAATAACACAAACATTCTCAATCATACATGAACATGGTAAATAGGAATCTGAATATTACCTTTCCTTAACTATGATTTTTATATTCATCCTTATACAACTTCCACATTCGTCAGGGCATGTTTTGCAACTTGTGAAAGTAAAGCCATCTAAGTTATGCTAGTATTTTAAGTCAAGTAATGTAAATTAAGTAAAAACTGTTGCATGAGACTTCTTTTCTAATTTCATGTTCAAAGTGTATTTTTTCAATCCATAGGGACAAGATAGCTCAACAGCACAGCTATCTTGCAGTCAAACATAATCTTTGACTTGCTTATGATGAAGGTGAGCGATTAGTAACTAAGTGTTAATTACCAGTAACAAATTTGCTCTTAATCCGAAGCTTTCAGTGGTAAAAATGATGGACATCAATCACTTTCAAGCAACTTATTACCTTTTTTTAAATGGCCAGACTAAATCATTTAAGGGAATAAAATTAGGTAAGAATGCGTGATCAAAATACTTTATAAATGTACTGTAATCCTCCAGGATTGTAGCAGTTTCAGAGCAACTTTTTTTGTCATGAAGAGTACTTGTTACCTCATCTGATAACTCATTGTCATTGGCATTGGGAAGCCGGTTATTCTACATCAAAAAGGTTGCATCCCATAATTTTATATCAGACTGTAGTTGCTTAGTAGCCTTCAGGACAAGAATTTGTATTTTTGCCAGGTGGTTTTCATACCTGTAGGCACAATATGTGAATTTGGAGTTGTGGTTGAGGTTGTTGCACAATTTTTCAAGCTGCATAACTTCAGATGTTTTACCTAGTACAACCTCTGCTGCTTTTGTTGTTTTTGAAGTGAGGGGCTGGTTACTTTCATCTGATCTAGAACAAATCTCGTGCTCTGAAAGCTGTGGAAGTTGGTTTTGCTCTAGAGGCTCTTTGCTATTTTCTTGAGGTTGTTGTTCCTTTCCTTGTTTTATGTCACTCTGTATGTGGTCATGTAAGTTTTCAAGTTGTGATTCTTCTCTAAAAAGAATACAATTTTCCCTCAAATTTTCTGTACATGTATATTTTTACATGTTTCATTTCACTGACATTTTATCATTGACTACTATAATAACTTGAATGCAAAATACACTGTGGTTTGGTACGGAGATCAGTTTCTTCTATCTGACATTCTTCAGCAGCTGAGGGTCTGTCATCATTGAGATGTAACTTGTTGTAAACTAGTTCCCCACTCTTACTTCTCAGCTGGTGTAGAGGCAGTTCTTCGGGTTTCTCAGAATATTGTTTCCAAGCAGTCTCCAAACTGGTTTGAATGGGTTTGACCAAACTAGATCTGAAATGAAAGATGTGAGGACCCTCTGGGTGATGTGTGGCTTCACTAGGACCATAACTCTACGGAACCATCATCTTTCCAGTGCCACCAAACCCCTGGTCCTGGAAGCAGGAAATCACCTATTACCTCCAGCTGAGCCTGCCATAATCTTGCCTTCTTCGTTAAAAGGTCTTTACTTACTGTTGTGTTGGCTCTGTCAGGTAACCTCTTTGCCAACTTTGTAATTTCCCATTCTTGAATGCTGACTGTATTTTCCTCTACAGTGATATCTTCTCCCAGTATGTGAAGAAATGCATTCGGCACCAAATCTTCAGGATGTTTGCTCCATGTCTTTCTTGTTATGCTACAATTCTGTCAAAAAACCTTTCCAATAACTAAGCATTGATGGATGAAAGACACACCAGCATGAAGATGACAGAAGCATGATGCACAGCACTGTGATAGTAGATACCATACAATTTACGAATGGTCATGGTCTTGGGTGGAGCTAGCATGGCTCTCATTGCCGGTGCATGTTTAAATGAAAGGTTTAGATTACTGCATTTTATGTGAGTACAATGGGAATACACCTACCATCTGCGGTACATGTACTTTGGATTTTGTAGGTTGTTGATAGTTCGTATGCCTTTCTTGAAAGCCATCTGAAAAAGCTACAGCATATACACCGTATTCATAAATGGCCGCCGCGCGGAACGGTCTGGAATCTAGCGCATGAAATCGAGGTCGGAAAGGCCAGATTAATGGTACTTAGAGAGCGACTAGACTTGGAGAGCTACTTAGATGCGCTGTTAGATAGGAAAAAGTCCCATAATTTCCAGGTTTTTTTATATTTCTCGGAAAAAGGTCAGAAAATCCAGAGGCAGTTTCAAGTACTTGACTGGCAGTGTTAAGCAGCCCTCAAGATGCCAACGCATTGCTGCGTGCCGCTATGTACAAGGAAAGGATATCGCGACGAAGAAACCGGAGAGAAAGTTTCTTACTTCAAATTTCCCACCGAAGAAAGGTTAAAAAAGTTGTGGATCTATGCTATTCGGAGAGATGAAGGAAAAAATTTCCAGGTTTCAAATAATACCAAAGTTTGTTCGCGGCACTTCAAATCTGACGATTTAAAGAAGAGTTTAAATGGCGTGGTTTCCTTGAAAAATGGAGCTGTTCCTTCAGTTTTCGCTTGGAAACGAAGCTCACCTCGCAAGCGACCGCCTCCAACGCCTCGTATCTCCAGTACGGCCGCTTCTGTGTCTCAAAACTTAAACGAAAATATTAGTGAACTTGTGGAGTCTGCCTGTTCGAGCGAAAGTTTGGAGACATCGGAATGCTCATCCAACTCACACCTTGCACCGGAAATGGAAGCACAGCAAACAGCGACAAAATTTGATTTGCAGTCCAAAGAAAATCTGGAAATTGCTAGCCTCGAGAAACTTTTAGCCGATACTATCGAAATTAAAGAAACGTTAGAGAGCGAGGTGTTATCTCTGAAGGCAAACATTGCTCTTGTCGAGCAAAAATGTGAGCAACTCGAGAAGCACGTGTTTTCATTTGACAACGTCAAAACAGATGACTCTTTGTTGACATTTTATACTGGGTTTCCAAATGTCCAAACAATGATGGCTCTGTATGAATATTTGGATCCTGGTGTAAATGGCATGAATATAAAATACTGGCTTTCTGGCCAAGATAATTCACAAAAGGCTGCTGCTGGTAATTCAGTCAAGCAAGGAAGGCCTAGGACTTTAACACCATCTGATGAATTTTTTCTGGTAATGTGCAGACTGAGGCAAGGATTTGCTGAAATGCATCTTGCACACTTGTTTAAAATTTCTCAGTCGACTGTAAGTAGAATATTTATTTCATGGATTAATTTCATGTACTTAAAACTTGGCCAGATAACTATCTGGCCATCCAGGAAAGTGGTGGATGAATCAATGCCTGAAACTTTCAAAGAAAAGTATCCTAGCACAAGGGTAATAATCGATTGCACAGAGGTTCACTGTCAGATGCCTAGCAGCCTTCTGTTAAACAGTGAATTATTTAGCTCCTATAAAAACCACACCACCCTAAAAGCACTGGTGGGAATTTCTCCCAAAGGGTCAATAACATTTATAGGACAGTTATACACTGGCAGTATATCAGATAAAGAAATGGTTGAACGCAGTGGTTTTCTGAAACTACCCTTTGAACAGGGAGACTCAGTAATGGCTGACAAGGGTTTTACAATTGAAGATGTTCTTCCCCTGGGAGTGTCCCTTAACATCCCTCCCTTCCTTGGAATGTCTGACCAGATGCCAGCTGAAGATGTCATAAAAACACAAGAAATCGCAAGCTTGCGCATCCATGTGGAAAGGGCCATAAATAAAATTAAGAACTTTTTAATATTTGAGGGTGTTATCCCAATAAGTCAGTTCTGTACAGTAAATCAAATGTGGTGTGTGTGTGCAATGCTTTGTAATTTTCAAGATCCCATCATAAGTGCATAATTGTATCATTGACATACTTGCATTGGAGTACAGTTTTCCTATCTAAATGAAGTTTATTTAAGCCTCTCTAGATCCTTGCATAAACCCTAATTTGTGTAGTTCCAGAAACTATCCATCCTCCCACCAAATAGAAGGGATTGGAAATTCCACAGTGGGGGGGGGGGGGATGGGGTCTCAAAAGAAAAAAATAATTCAAGAAATGTTTGAAGTTTCAGCTCAATTTCTAGACAAGGGGGGGTATCAAAAATCTCTTCTTTGGGGAATTTTCTGGAACTACACATTGCACTTGAATACATGTAGCATTTTAAAAGGTCAAAAAAATCAGAATAGACACTGAACTTGTAATTAATTGTCAATAAATGTTCTGTTGCAAATATGATAACTGGAGTGGAAGTACACAATGTAGAATGCAAGCCCAAAGAAAGGAAATGGCAGTACACTGTACAAGAAATTATTTACAAATCCCCTTTTGCTATTATTATACCTGATTGCATGACAAAAGGGAACAACTGGTATTAAACCTCACAAAATAAGAATAAAAACCCATCCCTCATTGATCTTTTTTATGGAATTAATGATATTGTAGCCTTGCAAAAAAATGCCCCCTTTTTTAGGAAAATGGTACTTTTACTCCTTTGATGCATATTAAAAATGAATGAATGGAAAGCAAGGGAGAAATTTCATTGTCTTGTGTTCATTGACAAGACATAAAGCAAAACTAATTCAATTAAAATGGTGAAAAAACAACAACAACAACAACAAAAACTTAATTTTGACCACAAAAATTTACAAATTGCTTGTGGATTACTATACAAAAGAAGTGAAATGAAGTGAAAACCCCTAAAGAATCTGGCATTTACACTGCCTTTGCTGCATGCTTTATGAAATTAGCAAAATAATAAGATGCAAGCTTTTGCCTTAATTCTGCCCAGTATGCAGGGTCAAAGGCAATCCTTTCCACAGAGATCCCTTTCTTGGTGTATACAATAAAATCACACCAGGATGCTCCAGATACACCCATCTGGCCCTGAACTTGAGCAAAGTAAGCATGGTTCCTTTTGAGTTTACAATGTTCATTGACAGCTTCACAGCAGAATGTGGGATCCTCACAAGCCTCCAAAGGGGTAACATGAAATTTAGTTTCTGGACATTTAACCTCAGCAAGTCCAAAGTGATGCTCGCATCCAAAATCGACAACCCTTGCATCGGGGGAGCCAGCAAGAATTGGCATGTGTTGTGAAATGACCAGACCACAGTTGAGGACCTTGACTGGTGTCTTTCGGGTTAGCATTACTTTTTCATATTCTCTTAGTGCAATTGGCTCATATTTCAGTCCATGCTCGACATGTCTTGAAGAGAATGGCTTTGGGTTGATGAGCTCAGCTGCAAACTTGTCATGGTTCCTTTGCCTCTTACTTATTGGCTGAAATCTTGAAGCTGTGAATCTATATTTGTGCTCATTTTTCCAGCATTCAGAATTTGATTGCTCTCTTGTGGCAGATTCAATGCTGTTAATAGAATTTTCATCAACTTCAAGAGTCTGAATAAGTGCTTTCTCAGCATCGTCTAGATTGTCAGGAATGTCAAATGTGTCCATTGCAGATAATGGAAATCTGGGGTAGGTCAGTTCGGTTGGCAGAGAGTTGTTTAATCGAGGTATAGAGGCAATGTCAATGGTGGCACTAAAATTTGCCTCTGTATGGGTTAGCTGATAGCTACAGAATGATCCTGTCTGGCTCTCACCAAATTTGGTTTGCACAAAGACTGTGGGAGAATTTTCTGCAGCCATTAATGACAAACCAAACTGTGGGTTTATACCTTGAAGAGTCTTCTTCAAATCGGCTTCTGCCTGGAGGTCATGAGTAGGTTTCATCCTGGCTTCATAGAGCAGAGACTTCACCCCTTCCCTTATTTTTGTTTTGTCAAGCTTTGTCTTGGAAACAGTTACTTCCATGACTGGTTGAGGATGGATGCTTTCCCCACGGCCTTTAGCATGCCACCTCTGAAGCTGTGAAGTGCATGCTAAATTGGGTTGTTCATCATCTTCATTGTCCAGGTCATCAGTTGCCTGGCTGTCATACAAGCTAAACTTGCCTCCTTTAAACATTAATGCAAGGACATGGTTACAATAACCCACTTTTCCAGCTTTACACGAACAGTTGGCATGCATAACTTCACCTGAAACGATGCAAAGCACAAAACGAAGACTGTGTGGAGCATCATTCTTCCTGAAGCTATGATAGCATTTGGCTCTCAGGTAGAAGTACCTTTGATCGCTGTTTGCTTCTATATCTTTGAGATACTCATCCTTTAAAAATGTCTTCGCTTTTCTCAAGTTCGTGGGAATCGAATGATTGTCAGCATTACCCACTTTCTTCCCAGAACTTTCAATGTGCTGGTTCATTTCGGCCCTCGAAAACGGCGGCATCCTTTCAAGTGATTTTCCCCAGCCATCGCTTGGATCCTTTGGGGCTGGAGTTTCAGGGGAGCGTTCGGCCGGCAGATTTGAAAGCCTGGTCTTTCTTTTCGTATAAATCTTATCTTTATCCGGATCGACCACCATCTTATCTCGACCAGACGTGATATATTCTTGGACCCTATAATAAAAACAAAGATAATCAATGTAAAAGTTCCGCCAAAGCCACGTGTATAAATAGTTGCGTATGCTCACCGTTTGACAAAGCACGCTTTAGTCTTGAGTCCTTTAAGAGAATCACCGCGGCACCTTAGCCAAAACTTCAGTTCTTCATTCTTTAAGGATGAAGGATTTCTCCCATTCAAGGAAGCACCGGGTATATCGTTCTCGGTGAGAACAGTGTTGCTATCTGCGTACGAAGAGCTGGACAACGCCATGATTTCTTTGTTGTTTACTTTACCGAGGCCTTTCCGACCTCGATTTCATGCGCTAGGTTCCAGACCGTTCCGCGCGGCGGCCATTTATGAATACGGTGTATGATGGCTTTAATATCTCACAAACTTTTGAGAGCCGAGAAGGCAAAGAGGGACAAGGAGGAGTGGGGTAATGGAGTGTTGAGGGGGTAGGAGTGGGGTAATGGAGTGTTGAGGGGGTAGGAGTGGGGTAATGGAGTGTTGAGGGGGTAGGAGTGGGGTAATGGAGTGTTGAGGGGGTAGGAGTGAGGTAATGGAATGTTGAGGGGGCAGTAATAAGTTGTTTCTCTTCTTAAGCAAAGAGAGATCTCAGCTCCTGGTGCTGTTCATTCCTCTTCTCCTGGACAATGTTATTTGTCGTTTTTTTGTTCACAGCAAATTCTGTTAACATCCATCCATCCATCCTCTTTTTCTGATCAAATGTATCAGGGTTAACTCCCCAGGACTTTAGGTACTCCTTCAAGACTTGCCCAGCATTGGGTGGTGGGACACTTGCCCCTTTTCTTCTTATTTGATACTCCTTGGCCTTCTCAGACCAGTTCACAGTCTTCCAGTCGTTCACATCCAGCATTTGCTGCCCTAGGTTTCCATCCACAGTACTGGGAATGTGCGACCTCTTCTGTTGCTTGGGGGCATTTTTTACCCTCCTTTTGGCTTCATCAATGGTTTCAAAACATTCTACCATTCTTTGCCTTTTCCTGGCTACGAAAGATTTTCGTTGAGCCATTTGAAGGTTGACATCATTTTTTTTTCCAGGAATTTTCAACATTTTTTTAAAATTTCCTCTTTTCTTTACAGATTTTTTTTTTTTGGCCTCAACAGGTGAAACTTTTGTCACCCAGCCTTAGGAACCATAGACATTACTTCTCCAAAGGACTTTCCCAGTTGCTCCTTACATACAGAGTCGAATTCCTTATATATTACTGACCCTATGTTTTTCACTTCTTTTTGTGTTGGTGTGAAGATTTTTTTTTCCTGAAAGCTCTTTGGCTCAACTTTTTACTTCTGTGGATGCCTCCCTTCTGCTCACCACACAACCTGTCCTTTTTTTGAAGAGGCTACTCTGTACTGGTGTTGTTAAGAGACAACATTTACATTTTTCTATTTGGTGCACAGTTTTTTTACCCTGGGCAGTCTTTTGCCAGTCTTCCATTGAATATGCATGTAGATACTGTTGCTTTTTTTCTGGCTAACCACTGTGAAATTTGGCTATCAATGGCCTTATATTTTGGATCAACATCAGCATCTGGGCAACTACCCACCTACCCCTCCCCTAACCCAACAACAGTCTATTGATAACAAGTGAGGGTTAATGTTGGTGTAGGGGAGGGGTAGGTGGGCATTATTAAACCTTTACACTGTAACATCAGTAAGCATATTCTCCTTACTGTTCTCAATACATTTATGTTATGTGCTGGCAGGGAGAATTTGTTTAACAATCAAGAGGTTCTTTAGTTTGTTATTATTGCCTTTATTCTCATAACCCTAATGTTTGATTCAGGGATGATATTGAAAGGGGAAATTTGATGCTAGACACTATCAGGAATTAAAGGGTTAAAGGAAGCAGGTTATTAAAAAAATTATAACTTTGACTCAAGCAAGTATTTGAATATGTGAGTAACATTTGATGTTTTCACATGTAACAGGATGATCAAGCGGAAGATGGCCTCAAAAAGGAGTGAACTCCATTGCCACAAATAAGTCACTACTTTTGAAACTTGAGCACTTGGTAAATACACCTTGGTTTGCAATTCTGATGACTACAGTTTGCTGAAGGAATTGAAATGTCAGTCTCCAAGCAGGAACCATCCACATGACCTGTAGAGTCATAAGCCATGAGATAACTTTAGAGAAATGCATTTGTGTCAGTAGAACTATTGTGAGTGCAGTACCACCTAGTGACAAAAGTTAATGATTTCCTGTAAGTATGAATGTTTGGGAGAAGTTATAGTGGTAACTGATGCTTTTTTGCTAAAATGCATAGGATTTAATGTTTGTAAAGTATATCTCTTAGCTTTTAAACTTTCAAATTTGTATTAATTGTAACTGTTTACCATATTTATTTCTTTGTACCTCAAGCCCTCAAAAGGTGAAGCAAGTTGGTCAATTACCTGATTTCCTGGTTTGGAATTGTGGGATTGATTGATTTATTATTGATTGATTTATAATTTTGCTGTGTAAGTTGCCACATTATAACATGTAATATTATTATTTGAATTGCATTAAATACTCTCGCCCAAGCTTTCATTAATGCATGGTGTTTCTTATCAATACTCATACCCAAACTAAAGATTGATATTAGGAATTGGTCACAAGATATGTAAGTTTTAAATGGTGGGAAACTGGAGAGGAAAAAATCCCTCTTCAATTAGGACTAAAATTAAAGTGGGCTCTGCTATTTTAATTCATGTTTTTACTTTGATCTGCATGAAAATAAAATTAATTGGCATCCGCATAATGCGCAAAGCAAGAATATAAAAGACCTAGCTTGATAAGTTATAAAATTACAATAAGAAAGTTGTGCAGACCATAATCTTGCCTTTTATCCTTCTCTGGATATTTACTCAAATAGCATAGTCACTATCAGTCTCTTGCACTCTCACTCTCACTCTCCACTGAGCATGTGGAAAGATGATAACCTTGGGAATTTTTTTAAACAAAGAAAGGAAAGCTTGCCCTCTTACCGCAGATAGTTCTTTTGTACGTCATCAGTACATAACTAGTCTTATTTGTACATCAAGTTGATTGTTCTAGGTAGGCTAACTTAATAAATTAGTTGTGAAAATTTCTTTGTTTGACTCAATTTTACCTGACAAACCTAAACTGAATAACAGAAACTTGAAATTTATTTCTTCTCCTTTTGAGGTGTACATCAAAATTTTGAAGTCATGGCAGGCCTGAACTACAGGTTTATAAGAAATCTGCATATGTGTATGTGTGTTTTAACATATAAAACCGGTGAAAAGGTTGCTTAACTTTTTTCATTAGTACACATTTCTTTTTCTTTTTCGCTAGATTTAAAAACATCTAGAAAGAGAGTTTATTCGAAATCGTTTCCGAGAATCATGTGCATATGTAGACAGCCTGGTGACGTCACTTTTCTTTTCACTTAGTTCGAATAATGTTATCTTTCTATTAGGCCTGCTGACACATCCAACGCTTGCTTCTATCAGTTCAACTTCTTCCTTATATGTACTTCATTTTATCAATTTTTTTCAAATTTCAAATCAAATTACCATGAATAAAAACAGGCTTTTCTCACCTCACAATCGACATTCCTTTCCTAGCAGCATGAAGGAAGATCGTCATCATAGACTCAGTTAAACGATCTGCCACGAGTCTCCTACAACTCAGTGGAGGAGCATGTGAAGTACTAATCGGACGGTCGTAGCTCCGACTCCTAATTGTAGCACCGAGTTCTTTTTTCTTGAGTATACCTGTGTCATTCCCTGAAGGACATCATCTTTCATTGTTTATTTCCCTGGAAATGTCGTCTTTTTGGCTGGAAGGTGTGAGAAAGTTTTAGGAATAATCTTTTGTTGTGCAATGTCCCTTCATTCTGATATTTAGCGATGATAGAAAACAAACACACATGCACTGCATATTTTTGTTTATATTTTGATGATGTAGTTCCGTTATCTTTAAATACATTTTAGAAACCATGACCAGATTATAGGCCTCGCGCTTGAGCCGCGAATCAAAGCGGAAAAAAAAATACTCGCTCCTGAACTTACAGTATTCAAGTGGAACTCGGGTGAGTAAAAGATGTGGGTTATTCATTAATTATATAACCAAAACTAACGAGACCTGAAGTGTTACTTAGGAGTCTTAGGTGTTTTCACACCACAAGAGAAACACAGATACCGAAAGCATAGTGAAGGAAATTTTCTTATTAATGATGCAGGCGATTTGTCGGCCTGAAAACTTGACAATTTTTTTTGGAAAGGTTGACCAAGTGAGCTGTAATTCGACGGATGAGTGAAAAGGAATGACATAAGGCCAAAGTTCGCAAAAAGTTACTGTATACCGAATAGGACTAAAAGCACAAGGAAAAATAAAATCCGATTTTCTTCGACTGGATAACGTGGAATTCTCGAAAATTGGGAAATTTCCGTCTGTTGGAATACAAATACTAGTGATTTTTTTTTTGGTTTGCCAAATCGGAAAATATCCAAAACGTGGTAAAGAAATGATGAAAAATAAAAAGATATTTGAACTTCCCAATTTCTCCAGGCTGCTACTAAAGAGAAAGGTGGTGTAGTGGATTAAAGCTTTCATTTAGCTTATTATTTGTCAACAAATTAAACATTCCCATCTATAACAATCCAAACTGGAACAGAGATGACATCCCAACACTTAAATGAGAGCTATGTTGAAAAGAATTACTGAAATGGCGTTGGTGTTCAAAATAGAATAATATTAATGATAATAATAATAATCCAAAAGAAAAAAAAAACCAGATTGATCTAAAAAGCACTTTGAAAGTACAAAAAGCAATTCATTATTTATTTAGTACCCAATCCTATTGCATTTTCGTTCAACGTGTCTAAATGGAGGCACATGCCAACCTGGAATAACGGTTATGGACTATACATGTGTCTGTCAATCAGGCTTTAAGGGAAAAGGATGTGAAAAAGGTAAAAGCTACGTCGGTTATAATAAGTGGGAAAAGTAGTTCGCACGCCTCCGGATTCCCACCCCTCCCCCAGTCGGTGTCCGACAACCCTCCGATCAACAGAAATCATGTAATTAATCTGAAAAAAAGAAACTTGAAAGCCCCCTTCTCCCTCCAAACAATATTGCCTGGAATCGGTGAGCAGTTCGATAACATCAGTGAAATGGGGGGAAGGAGAGAGAAATTAAATTTACAGAAAAAATTCAAAAAGTAATAGAGCGTACCATTTATTGTAGTTAAATATTGCCGACATTGTGTATTTTTTAATTGACGCATCGCCACGACTTACAATCAATTCTCGTGAAAAAATTATTAATTTTAATTAGTCGGTTGTTATTGATGCAAGCGAGCCCGTTGTAACATTTAACAATAAACACGAGAAAATTAAACGCTTATGATTGGCTAAAAACGAGTACATTCTCATTTAAAGGGAAAGTACGGTCTAGAAAAATTTTACTTCTATTGATAGAACTTTTCCACAGGAATTCGAAAATAGTTGCCGTTTTGTCCAGTTTGCTTTGCAATTACGACAACAGCGCTTTGAAGTTGCTCTTATCTACCACTTTCGCGACTAGAAAAACGCCATCTTGGACATGACGTCAGCTATGACGTAGCAATAGTCAAACCTTGTTGTTCATCGCTTTGACCTGGTTGACTTGATTGACCTTTCTGACGAGTATTTCTAATGAGGGTTTAACTATGGTCAACTGTCTTGTAGTTAACTGCCATAATACTTACAAAAATACAAAAGGGAAAGGAGTAAGCTTCCACAAGCTACCTGTAAATGAAAATTTAAAGAAAATTTGGCTGGCAAAAATAAAACGCGAGGACGCTCTGCCGAAACCCGAGAACTGCTACGTCTGCTCAGATCACTTTATCAAGGACGACTTCAAGCGGAATATTCAGGTATGAATATTTGACCTTTGCTTCAAACTGAAAGGTATGTTTACCTTTCCCATACTCGAATTGTATTTTTTTCTTTAATTTTATTTAAAAGAACCACTGTAATAGCAGCAAAACAAATTGAAGCTCGCATTGGTGATTGACCACGTGTAGTAAATTCAATCGCGACCATGAGGCGCTTAGCCGTTTTCTCCCAAGAATTTTTCCCAAGCATTTTCCAAAGCAGTGTTTATAATTATCTTATAAGGCACGTGAATATTTGTTTATACCAGAATCACGGTGAAAAAGGTCTTCTAGTCACTCTGTGTAAATAAGAAGACAATGAGGAAAACCATTAGTGTGTTTAATGTTTGTTTGTTTTCCTTTCTTGTAAAAATACAGTCCGAGCTCCTTGGATCTGACGGTAGCAGGAAAAAGAGACACTTAAAAGATGATGCAGTTCCATCTGTTTTTCCCTATGCGCCTCCACCAAAGAAAATCCGACAAACAAGCGTTGGTAGGGCGAATCGCCAGAGCCGACAGGAGGTGGGGTGTGAAATATTAATGATGCAACTAACAACTGTTTTGTGATACCAGCCTGTAAATGTAATCAACACCGTACATTCTGCATTTCAAAAAAAGTTTACGACGTGTGGAACACAATGGCTTGCTAGTGAAACAGGAGACGCGCTGCTTCTTCAAGATCACAACTATAGTTGTGTTCCACCATGGAATCCGCTGCCTTTATTCTCTAAGCCTGGGTCCCTTTGCACGCAGCCATTTACTTCGACCCCGATCAAAGCTTCATCTAGCCAACCACCTCGGCTTCTGGAACTCTCGATTAACCTGGAAGAAGATACTGACGTAACAATAGATGACGATGTGAACGACAATTCCCTTCAAGTCAGCTTTGATGATGACAATATCAACAACAGTTCCATTCAAGTCAGCTGTGATGAAGAGGCTGGGGAAGACAGTTCGTTTAACATCAGCTTTGAAGAAGTGGACCAGGACACCACCCAAAGCGATTTGGAGACTGATCCGCCCGTTAGTAACAGTCACGATACCATTTATGAGAAAATGTGTTCGTCTCCCAAGTACATAGTATTTGAGGAAGAACTGCTTAAGTTATTTGGCCGCTGTGTTGAATGCGGTGGCGAGGTTCTTGAAAAGGAGCTATTAAAAAAGGGAAGTGCGCTTAAAGTAAGGACACTTTGTAAAAACTCCCATTCGAAGGAGTGGGTTTCCCAGCCACTTGTTAACAGGGCGGCCGCGGGGAACGTATTGCTTTCAGGTGCTATACTTTTTACAGGAAATACGTTTTCGCGTGTTTCAGAAGTTGCCTCTGCAATAAATCTTGCCTTTCTGAGCAAATCGGATTATCACAACTGGCAGAAGAAGCACCTTTTCCCTGTTATAAATGATCGTTGGCAGCAGGAAAAGGCGGCAGTCCTCGCCGATCTCTTAGACAGGAGCTCGGTCACTCTCCTCGGGGGTGGACGTTGTGACTCCCCAGGCTATAGTGCCAAATACGGAACTTACACCATGATGGACAAAGAGAGTGAGAAAATTGTCGATTTCGAAGTTTGCCATGTAAAGCAGAGTACAAGTTCACAGGCAATGGAGAAACGTGGTTTTAAGCATTGTCTTGATCGCGCACTAAATAGTGGCATTCCTGTAGGTGTTGTAGGTACTGACAGGCACACCGGTATCAAGGCACTCATGAGAAGCGAGTATAAGGACCTCGGTGTTGAGCACCAGGTAGACGTGTGGCACTTGACTAAGAACATCAAGTCCAAGCTAGCCACGAAAGCCAAGAAGAAAGAATGCAGGGACCTCTCTCCTTGGATAAAATCCGTGACAAACCATATGTGGTGGTCAGCGATGACATGTGACGGAAATCCCCAGCTCCTCAAAGAGAAGTGGGTCAGCATCCTCCACCACACGGCTGACAAACACGATTGGGATTCGACTGTGCTGTACAGTCGTTGTGCACACGAGCCCATTTCCCCAAGGGCACATCGTAAAACGAAATGGCTTGTCGCAGGTTCCCCGGCACACGAAGCGTTAAAACACGTAGTGCTAGAGAAGACACTCTTAAAGGATTTGGACCTTCTAACGAAGACCATCTACACAGGGGCCTTAGAAGTGTACCATTCACTCTACAACAAATACGCGCCCAAGCGGCAACATTTTGGATACCTGGGAATGGTAGCGCGTACACAGCTAACTGCTTTAGACCACAATTCGGGCACTGGTCGATCTCAAGCAGAGGCTTCGAGTGGGGAGAAACGATTCCGCTATGTTTATCCTAAGGGGATGAAGGATTGGGTTGTAAGGCCTGTTTTCGAAGAGAAGACCAAGCCGCACGTTACGGAAATGCTATGCTCAGTGTTGGAGATGAGAGACACAGGAGAAGAGCCAGAGCAAGTTCAAGTCCCTGATCTCCCAAAAAACATCGCACCCATTCCGCGCCCACCAAAAGAGGACCTTCTCGCACGGCATGTATCCAGATTTGGAAAAAAATTAAGCAAGTGAAAAAAATAGAAATACAAAAATCGAATAGTCCGCCTAAAATGGCACTAGCATTTACATTGTCAGTTTTCTATTTTTGGAACAGACTGTTGAAGGTATTTTAATGATTGGAACTGGAGCCGATACCCCTATAGCGCCGTGGACCTCCTTGAATGTTTAATAAAAACAAAGACAAGTTTATTAATTAAACGTGACTATCCCGGCCATGAGTCATTGTCCTCGGCATCTTTAAAGCCTGTATAATTTCCGGCTGCATCTGGGTAATTACGTCTTATTGATGCCACAACACACGAAGGAATCACGCGTCTGTTCCCTTTACCAAGTCTGTTATAAGTCCACCAAGTAAACTGTCTATAACCTGCCAATCGCATACTCCTAGGAAAAAACAAAAGACATTGATACATGCTCGGAACAGAACCCAGACAAATGCAGTTGAAACAAATTCTACTTCGCCAAGCAGGGGCTCATTTGTAATGAGATCAATATCTTAAGCTAACATTGTGTGACAAAGGGAGACTTCCTGAGGCTCGCCGTTTGACTAAGGCTCTGTTTACATGTAGCAAGTTTCCCTTTCTTATTTTCCCTCATTAAGTGATGTGATGATTCTCATAAGAACTCCTTCTTTCAATTTTGTCTCGTCCACGTCCATATTTACTCATAATTTACCTCCATTAGGAAAACAAAGCACACAAACTGAAGAGGTGTACTGGCTCTTTACAATTAAATATAGCGATGAAGTTCACCCTTCAGACAAAAGACTACAACACCACTTGTATTAAAAGGGCTGACAACACTGCATTTGTTTCTTAGGGTTCGCGTCACACGAACTCGTAAACAACTAAAGCGTTTTGTTTGCATGAATTTTGTGAAAAATATTTATTCTGTTGGTGCTTACTCATTTGACGGATAATCTTCAAGTCTGTCATTTCTCACTTGGTGCATGCCAACTAGGGCTGTTCTCAAGACGTCCGCTAGTAAACACACGGGTCCAAATGATCCGTGCTCTGTAATACACTGAAGCTTGTTACCTGCAATTTCAGTGATAGTTCATATCACTCAGTTAGCAGGGTGAAATAAATCCATTGCGGGCACTACGCCGTTCTTTAGTAAAAAAATATAAAATTATCACTTTAGAAACAAAGATTTTATTTGAAAAGAATTAATTACCTTCCAGATCGAGTCGATCACCTAGTACATCCATTTCTTGGCAGCATATACACTCGTTTTCTGTTGGCATCTCTTGACAGTTGCCGTAAGAGCACCATTCGCGATTTCCAAGACGTGAGCGCGTAGATGTTTCTTCTTGTATCTCTTCCTGAGTTTCTTTGTCAACAGAAATTTCTTCTTCTCCTGAAGATGAGCTATGTTGCGGCTCAAACATGAATGGACGAATTACACCGTCTGGATTAAGATCCAAGTCGAGAATTGAGTCATTATCGCTCTCCTCGCCGCTGTTTTCTATGTTTTCATCCATCTTAGTCGACATTACAACGCTTGACTATTGCTACGTCATAGCTACGTCATAATAAAGATGGCGGATTTCAATTCCAAAATGTCAATTTTTTAAACGTAATTTCTGGCAACAAATACACTTAAAGCTCAAATGAATTGCCAATAATGAAAAAACAAGTCAGAAACTTTTGATATAGGTAAACTTTTTCTAGACCGTACTTCCCCTTTAAAACGAGTGCAAATTTTAAATAGCGTCGTCTTTCTTGCCTTTTTCTGATGCTTTTTTCATGTACTTCATTACCAAGTAATCACATGATTTCTCTTGCAATTTGGTGTGCTAAGCACTTGTAAATTTTTTAAAGACTACAAATTATACCCGCCCTAAGGGCTCGTGCACATCTGTTGTCATTGAAAATTTTATTCCTGTTTATCAGCACCAAAATGCACTCGAAATCATGTTACTACCTATACGTATAAAAAGGTCAAAATCTGTTTTTTTTCTTTGCTTATAACATCAGTAGCTTACTGTAAGGATAAAGTTTAGATCATAAAAAGGGAGTATCGTTTCTTTTCAATATATTCTTAAAATACCAAAACTACTTCGCTAGAAAAGTACTCAATTTGCTTAGTATTAGGGTGGCTTTTCCTTTTTCATAAAAATCTTGTCAATAGCTTTTGTGATGTGTTGTGACCATAGAAACCAAAAGGCTGTTATTTTCTGGCTTGAAAGCTCCATTTCCTTCCTGTTCTTGTCCCAATCTCACCCCCTCAAGTTTTAACACAGTGAGAGAGGTCTTAGTAAAATCTAACCCTTGGTAACTGACATCTAGGTTTCCTCACTCAAGATTGGTTTTGTATAGGTAATAACATGATTTCGAATGCAATTTAGTGTTAATAAGCACGATTAATTTTTTTGAAAGACAACAAAATTGCACGAGCGCGTAGGGCAAATGCAGTTTGTTGTCTTTGAAAAATTCAAAAGCGCATAGTACACCAAACTGCAAGAGAAATCATATCATTACTTGTTAATATGTCAATTGTTAATGTATGCGACAAAACATCACAGAAAATCGAGATAGACGAAATGTTTGCAATTTATACTCGTGTTACAGCTTTGCACTCGAGTTTCAACTTTGCACTCGCGTTACATGAGAATGCATTCGTTTTTATCCAATAAGAAGCACGTAATTTTTTTCATGTACATTATTAGATCAGTTATTCTGCATATTTCAGGGTTTCAACGCCGTATTTACAAATCTGGACAGAACAGGACGCACTGGTCCCAAATCACTTGACAATCATTACGCAGGTCAGGATCACGATGGACAAGTTTCTTTGTCGAGAGGTATTCAACTCTGGACTGTGCCTTATTCTGGTCACTACAGAATAGAAGCAATTGGAGCCGCAGGTGGTTACAATGAGCAGCACGACGGCATATACGCTGAGTATCGAGGAAGAGGTGCAAGAATAAGCGGGACTTTTGTATTGATTAATGGAAAAATCATTCAAATTCTCGTTGGCCAGGAGGGGGGCAAGAGTGAACGCACAAGTAGTGGAGGGGGTGGATCTTTTGTAGTCAAAGAAACAAACGACCGCTTGGTAATTGCTGGAGGAGGTGGTGGTGTAATCGACCCGCAATCAAGACATGCAGGATGTGATGCCAGTGCAAACACAACGGGGAATCCTGGCTATAGATCATGGTTGGGGGGGAGCAATGGACATGGTTCCCAGACGGTTGATGATTGTAGAGCAGGTCAGGGTCTATAATATAAATAAAACGTGACGATCAGTAATGGTAATGGAACTGAGTTTGAGTCCAATTCGGTCTGTAATCATACGAGTGATAACAAAGTCGGACGACTGGCAGCGGGAGTCTGTTTTGTTTATCGGGATTTATTACTCAAAAATTACAATTACCGAGGAAAGAAGAATGGCCAAGTTATGAAAGACAAAGAACATTTGTCTGTACACTGATTCTATGGTTGTTGAGTTCAAGGTTGTGATTGGTTAATTTTAATTACAACTTTGAATATGATTGGCCTATTGAACTGTCCAATACTAACAACTTGGCAAGTGAATTAGTGGAAAGTAGGAAATTATCAAACCAATCACAATCGAGGAAATTGTTATCTTAATGATAACAAGGGGAAGACTACGATTAAAAAATATGTAGTTATAATTATCGTTAGAATTTTATTCGAGGATGCTTCCAACTGAACAGTTCACGTAAGCTGTTGTTAGTCTGAAATCGTGATTATTTACACCAAATTGAATCCGAATTTGTTTGACTACCTATACCTATATTACTGATATTTGTTATTTGATGTTTAGGTGGCGGTGGCGGAGGTTTTTACTCAGATGGAAGGAGCGGACTGGAATATGGAGGAGTATTAGGAAATGGCAGCGAAGGTGGTAAGGCTTTTCTCAACGGAGGGAAAGGGGGCAGGGCCGCAATACCTATTATGTTCGGCGGCTTTGGTGGCTGTGGTGGAGGTACACAATATAAAGGGGGTGCAGGCGGTGGAGGGGGGTACTCTGGAGGAAGCAGTGGGGCTGGTGTAAGCGATTCCTGTGGGGGTGGAGGTGGATCGTTTAACTCGGGAAGAGATCAGCAGAATGAATGTTGTTATAACTCAGATGGACATGGTCAGGTGACCGTAACATTGCTGAAAGGAAACTAGCAGTTTACCGTATTAGGGCAAAGGAACGTACAAGATATGCTACGATATTACGTTAAAGAACAGGCGAAAAAAAGGGACAGTTTCTGTTTTCCCTCGCCCTACACGGGGATTGGAAAATATTCACGCGTATTATTCGTGAAACCATCGAATAAGTTGTAATTATTGACCACTAACGTAAAGAACGTAGAGATGAATCATTAATGGCGATTAATTTCAATGAAATGCGGCTACGGCCTTAGGAAGACCGCACATACCACTGATTTGAATAGAAAAGAGAGATAATTCAAAGTTGTAATGGTGTGTGTAGAGATTTCATATGTTTGATCACGTGTTTGAATAAAAATTTCCTTTACTCGAGCCCTTCGGCTGCTGCCCTTTTTAATAACATGCGAAGGTAAACTTTAACCTCGGAACGTGTAATCCTGATGCCTTACTTAAAAAAAGAATAACAGGGAGGCAACGCCAAGGAAGACATCGATTGGAATTTTCATCTTCCTTTATAAGTTTGCAAATGGCTGGACGTGTTTACCGTCTCTTGAGGCGCCCACCTCAATTTGGTCAAACGTGTGGGAGCAGCCATGAGTTAAACCTGGAAAACATGAATCATTTAACGTCGGGGTTAAAGTTCTCAGACCATGCAAATTTTTGATGATTTCAACATGTTGTTTTGCACAGGACGGCTAAGAGACATATAAAGTTTTAAAACACACGCGCTGAGGAATTTTTCTCCCCATTAGATATTTTGTTTTGTCACTTCCTCGTTATCGTCCCAATCGTGGTTTGACTTAGTTCCTTTTATTATGACTAATTAAGAGCCAATTATTTTCCGTCCGGCCCGACAGACCTCAGTTAGTAATTACATACATTATAATTTTTCAGAGGTTGTCGAAAAATGCCACGACGGCTATTAAACTTGACGACCAGTTTTATCGATGATGTTTTCGCTGTTGTTTGAATGAATATCATAAAACACTCAATCAGATACTAATAAAATTGCGCCCGTGCTTGATTAACTCAAGTTGTAGAGCGCCGGACTGCCGTGCGTGAGGTCGAGTGTACATCTTCAAGCCCTAAAACGGACAAACACTCAGAATATTAAAATAACTGGGGAGAATTTGTTGCCTCTGCCATAACATTCGCAAATGGTTAGACATTCTATTCTGTACCTTCCCCACCATTCTCTCTGCGCAGGTTAGTAGACGACGTTAAAGAACCCACGCACTTCTCGCAGAGAGTGGGGAACATAACTAACTATGTTGTGGTCTGGCCTTGTCAGTGTTTTAAATCAGCTCTGAGTAGAACTGTGCCACTCCGTCGAAATATTGCAACTACATACAATACGTATTCACTCAATACATTTTCTTGGTCAACTGATATCAGTGGATTTCAGAGAGAATTCTACAAAGGAATACATTATTCAGTGAATATTGACTCCTCCATGATGTTTACATCGGTTGAGTCAATTTGGTCCAAAGAAGGCAACCTTTGTTAAAACCTTTTACGGATCTATGAGTACTTAAGAAATCTGGTCAAATAGAGTTTATCTGAAAAAAAAAAAAAGAGGGGGGGGGTAATTTTCGAAAGGAACTGTGGTGTTGAGTTAGTGGGAGGTTTTACATGATAATTTGGTTTACAATGATAACAGTAAATTTGTTTATCACTTTTATAATAAAATATTTGACAGCGCTTTACCGTTTAAAACAAAGTGAAAGTTACGATATCAAACTTCAAAATATAAAATAGGACCTAGAGAATATGATGGCACTAAATGTCAGGTTTTTTTGAATAAGCATGTCTTAAACTGTTTCTGAAAAGTAACCAAGTTCGGAGCCATTCTAATCAACATTGGAATCCAAGCGAATATCAACTGATCGATATCCTCTTGTGAAAGCTTTTTCTTCTGAGGTGGACCAGCAAAGGCAAAAGCTTGATCAGCAAAAGTCTTGCAACTCGTACAAGGCACCTCTCGCAAAATAAGGTCGTTGGATAGCAGAGAGATAGGGCTTTTTTCTTGATGAGATAAAAGATATCACTCACTTTGTCAGGGCGAAAGACGAGGGACTAACACTCGTAACGTTAGCTTTAAAGCTCTTTACGGAGGTCAATTTACATATCAGCTAAGTTGATAACACAAAATTAACCTTTATTTGAGCTTACTATAGCTCATTGCGTGTCTCTTTTCGGCGAAGCAGAAGGACTGAGAATATTTTATCTGAGCCTCTAGTTAGAATAAATAATACAATCTTTATTCATGTTAGTCTCCTTTTTTAATAATTATCTTTTTGCTGAGATTAACTTATAATAAATTTTACCAAGAAAATGCTGTAATCTGGTGGTCAGTTAAGAGTATTTTGTTCTGCTCATTTTTTTAAATTTTTAATTGTAAGTGTTGATTCCCTTACTATTTCATTACCTAACTTCTACATCGTTTAAAGAGTTACTTATTTACTTTCTTTTTTTAAATTTTTTTGCTTTTTCTGCTCTTTTTCCCCCATGTATCCCTTTTTGCAGGACTCGGGTGTCGAAGTCTACGGTTTGGACGATCAGACAATGGATTCACTCTCCAAGGTCACTTACTTCGTAATATAACGCTCAAAATGGGAAATGAACTCAGTGGTGATTGTAGATACGAGTGCCTGATGGAAAGTAATTGTGTGTCTGTGAATGTCGGGCCACCCGACAAGAATGGACTCAGGGTCTGTCAATTGAGTGATTCTGACCATATTCAACATCCCGAAGATCTTACGGCACAAGAAGGATTCCTTTACTGGGCTACCCAGGTGAAATAATAGTTACCATGCAAATAGATGAAAAGAGATCGAAGACAAAAATAGCGAGAGAATCGAACGCATATGGTCGGCTATTTTAACAAAGTTTAGAAGTCGTTGTTTTAGCGAAACCGCGAGTCGAATCTTTTATCTGAACATTTATTTCTGTGAAAAACGCCAAGAGGGCCGAAAGCTGATAGTGGAAGAACATTTATTTATTTCATTCAATCAACTCTCTGATAGAGAATCCTTGAGGTCCACTGCTTGCGTAAAACCGCGGTTTGGTTTAGACCTGGTGTAAACAAGTGGCCCTTAGTGTTCAAATTGGAGACTGAGAATGTTCCTTTTGGTTTTCTCACTAGAATCCGTGTTCCAGCAACCCCTGTGCCAACGGTGCAACATGTCTCAATGGATTCACAGACAAGAAATACATTTGCCTGTGTCCACCTAAAGCCATAGGTGAAAACTGCGAGAATTGTAAGCAACATTGTAACAATTATCTGTAGTTAAGGTTTGGAAGTGTAGTCATTTTAACATGAAATCCATGGCTCCCGTTTTTTTTTTTCGCCCACTGATTAATGATCCATAATTTTTTTCTACATTTTCATTTTTTCATCATTGACGAGTGCAAAGTTAGGGTAAGGCTTGGGTCTGAAGAATGTCATATTCTCATGGTTTTGGTAAACACGAAGGTTCATGATACCTTTAGGGTTCATGACTAATGATTTATTTCGCCTCAATTGTCGATTTTTAGGACAAATGCATGTTAAGAGGGCATTCATAACAGACTCAGTACCCCTCAGGAAGGACGATTCAACGTTAAAAGCCTAGATATGTAAGTAGCACTTAGAGACTATATTGTGCTTACCTCTTGTAACATCCTTCAAGCTAGTGATTGTGTCATCTAGTTATCTAGGTGAGAGATGAATTACATGTCGACAACCTTAACGGAGCATCGAATGTTTTCTTAACGGTCTACGAATTAACAAGCACATCAAGTTCGGCATTAATAATTTAATGGTTTTTACTATTATTTTTATTATTATCATTATTACAATTATTATTATTATGATTTAATTTTCAGCATTCTCTGCGATCTTCTCAAATCTCGGTGCCACCGGAAGATATGGCCCAACAACGCTGGGCAGTCACTACACAGGTCAGGATCATGACAGACAAGTTACATTGTCCAGCGGTATTCAACAGTGGACTGTGCCTCACACTGGTGACTACAGAATAGAAGCAACCGGAGCAGCAGGAGGGTACGATTTACACCCTAACAGCGCTCAGTATCGAGGAAGAGGAGCGAGAATGATCGGAACGTTCAGTCTGATTAAAGATATGATCATTCGTATCCTTGTGGGACAGGAAGGGGGCTCTAAAGATAATGACTGGAGTTCTGGCGGTGGCGGAGGTACATTCGTTGTCAGACAAAACAACACGCCTTTGATAATAGCTGGAGGTGGAGGAGGTCTGTATTACTTGATAAAACGGCATGCAGGGTGTGACGCTAGTACAAACACAACTGGGAATCCTGGGTACAGGTCAGCAGGGTCAGGCGGAATCGGTGGCCTTGGCGGGCAGAATGGCAATGCCAGCTACGCAGGTGAGGGAATTTCCGGGGGCCTCGCGAGCTGGAGAGCGAAACAGGCGAGAAAGAAGTCCGCTGGAGAAAACCTGCAGACTTCTCGACACCTCGCCCCACCCACACCTCGACTTTCGGAAAACTTTCTGGAAAGCCAGAGGTGTACTTGTCTCAGCAGCAGCATTTATGAAAGCTTGCTCGTAGGCTATGGGAACACCACATCCAGAATGAATAAAAAAATTCGATTCTTGCTTATGGAAATTGACATCCGTATTGTAAAATTCAGGGAGGAATTTTCTCCCACCAAACGATTCGTTTAAATAAGGTTATATCAGTTATTATCGTTAAAAAGAACCCTTTTGGTATAAAAGGTTTCATTTCATTTATTTAGCGATTTGTTAATATCTTTTTTTCTATCATTTTTTCTTTTTGTCTGTTTAAGTTGAATCCCCTTTTTATTCTTTTAGGCGGCAGCGGTGGAGGCTTTTTTTCCAACGGAACGGACGAGAACGCAGATGGTGGCAGAGGATTTCTTCAGGGAGGAGTGGGGGGCAAAGGCAATGCGTTAAAAGCCGACGGTGGATTTGGGGGAGGAGGAGGAGCTTACGGAGGAGGGGGTGGTGGTGGGTATTCCGGCGGAGGTGGCGGAGGTGGCGGAGAGATCAACAAGGATTCTTGTGGAGGAGGGGGTGGCTCTTTCAACTCAGGAACGGATCAGAAAAATGAGTGTTGTTACCAATCTGATGGACCTGGTCAGGTTACGATAACATTACTGTGAAATCACTGTATAGAATGATTGATTAAAATTATTTAATCAACCATTAAAATTTCTTCAAATGTGATTGGTGCGCTAACTGCTTTAATTTTCACTAATTTTTTTGGACAGATGTAATCGGACAGTGTGAAGCAGTCAATCACACCAAATCTACTAAGCTAGCTCCACCAATCATAGAATTGATCACAATAACCAAATATCACTCATTTGAAGGAAAACTGGGAGTTTCCAGGATGGACGGATTTTTAACTTTAGAGATCTTTGAGATATTTGTTCTCGATGTGTTTGTTTTTTCGGAAATTATAATGGCTACGATTAATTGGTAACAGGACTTCGTATCGTCCATGTCTGTCTGTTATCATACTTGTGATTAAAAAATCGCCGCTCTGAATTTCCAGTCATTTAAGGTAGTTGAAGCGAGAACAAAAAGAGGTTTTAGATCCCTTTTAGAGGTTTTACCTGTGATGTTTGATGGAGAATGAAGCACGGCAGCTGCATTATAGAGAGGTATCCTAAGTTTTCTTGAAAATGTAATGATGAAATTCCTAACAATATGTAATGTGTAACTTTATTTACAATGTACAGAGGTATACTTTAATGAGCCCGTACAGAGTAGTTCAGATTACGCATTAAAAATTAATATCGCTTATAAGACCCGAGAAGTGCATCCTCACTGTTAACTATCTAACCTCGTATGGAACGAGTTCCCCAAGATTCATCGAAGCAAGAAGATAAGCCACTGGCTAACTGTGAATTTCACCTTTTCATTTTTTTGGGGGGATTTATGTAACTATCAAAATAGAAATACAAAAACAAATAAAGTATTAAGAAATGAATCAATACGAGCAAGACCAAAATACAAAAATTGTCTTAGAAAAGTTTTAAATCCTTGTAACCTGTCTCTCTATAAAACTTTGCAAAATTAACTTTTAAATAATGTAAGAATAGAAATAAAGAGAGCCTTGTAGTAGACGCAAAAAAGTCATTAGAATTACGCAGAAAACCTTTCCAAATTGTCAGCGCTTCGCCCGGTAAAACCCCAAAGTTTCTGATAATGCCAATCAAATATATAAGAAATCTTTAATTTTAGCAACATCGCCTCTTGAAAAGCTTTCCTGAACGTTAAGTAGTCGCTGTTTATTCCCTTTTCGTCTGATTGATTTTTCATAACTCATAAATTGAGCAGAGGAAGGAAAGAATAAGTCATATTTAAAATGAAAGCAGACCTAGTTTGATCTATTTTGATTTGAGTTTTATAAGTGTCTTGTATTCATACGGAACGTGATCCACCGGAGTCGCTGATACGAAACCCATCAAAAATAAACGCGCAGACTCTCCTGGTGACAATTTCCGTTCAAGGACGTTGCTTCATTCATCGATAGACTAATAAGCAACAATAAATTCTTACGGTGTACGTACTTTTAATTATGAGTAACCAAAACCAGGCTACTTAAGTGTCTCAACATGGCACCCTACCAATTTGCACTGGCAATCGGGATATACATTTTTTTTACTTATTTCTCAGCGAGATACCTCAGAAATTAAGTTTTACCCTAATTTTCGTTACTAAATATAACGCAAACGCTATATTTGGTGGTGGCTGACGGTAGATTTTGATTGGATCCACATTCCAACGGAATCAGATTTTGCTATATCGAAATTAGGAATATTAGATATTTCTTCATGCATGGTTTATTTGCTGCGGACACGGATCAGTTTGGCTAATTTTTATGAAGCAGTGTCTCTTGCTTTCATTGAAAGAAACTCATGTCCAGTGAAGTTTGATTTCGAACGTCACGAGGCAGTAAATGTTTCTGGTCCAATTCTTAGGCGGTGCGCAATGTTCAGACCGCCTGCTTACCAATACATCCACCTCTTTTTATTAATTTCAGGCTGAGCTCCACATCAGCTGAGTTTTTTGTTGGAAAAATGTACCTTGTGCGATGGGATCATATTATTGCATTCCTCTTCATATACCAGCTGCCCCTTATGAATTCTTCTGTGTCTTGTTGATCCGAACGTTCCATTCATGGGATGATGCTCCACGGACACACATTTAAGAAAACCAGGGCAGAAAGCTTGACAGAGTGTGTGATGGCGTGCAATAATGGTGCCATGTGCCAAAGTGTGAATTACATCATTAATGAAGACGTTTGTGAATCGAATAATCGCACGAAGAAGGCCACACCAGATGACCTCGTTCCACACAAAAATCGCATATGTGTGACACGATTTAGTGAAAGAGGTATTGGTCGAGGCTCGAGGGTTGTCATGTAAAGGACATATGTAGTTGAGGCTGACAGTTGCTCACGTTTGGATGATCTGAGTAGAAGTCATCGTTATTGAATCTGATAATGACTCTCTTTTTGGCTGTCAAAACGTCTTTCGCTGTTATCGGGGTCGGTCCTCTATACATTTCTCACTTAGCCGGTTAGACTACACGATACGAAAACATTTTACTCCTGGTTTCAAAATATTTACTGCAACAGTGATGTTATTAAAAGAATAGAAATATATATATATAGCCAAGGCTATATGGTTATATCCCCTGCATTTCTAAAGACTTCAATTAGACTGCGGGACGAGCGTTTCTTCGCCTGCAGGAGAGTTTCCGAAGGCGCAACGATGGCTATCAAAAAGGCATCATTGCTTTGTACTTACCTTAATCATGGCTATTACAGTTTCCTCAAATCTGATCGGTGCCTTAGCTGTAATCGGCTGTATTTGGACAGTTGGCTGTGATCGGACAGTTGAAGCAGCCAATCATACTAAGTCCACTCAGCCAAATCCACCAATCACAGAATAAATCGCAATAACAATAGAAACAATCACTTATCCTAAGAGAACTGAGGAATTTCCAAAATTAAGAATTTTTTCTTAGTTTAGGCATTGTCTCCAACGGAGATCTGTGACCCAAATGTATTTGTTGTTTCCGGAAATTGTGACGGCAATGATTAATTGGTATCAGAACTTCTTGTCGTATCACCAGCCCGATTTGAGCACTAATAGGAAAGTGTACGCTTGTAATTGGACAGTGTAATAGGACAGTTAAAGGGACAGTTAACTCGTCATTCCTGAGTAAGTGGACAGAACGCGTCATGTGCGCGCGCTGTTGTCTCGCATTTCGTAGAGTTAACTGTTATTTTTTATGAAAACGTATAACCGATGTGCAGTTTCTTTCTCGAAAAAAACAAAGGAAAATAATATGGTTTGAAATTTCGTTGGACTCTTGTGTAGGAACCTTCTTTTCAAAAACATTATGAGATTGGGTGAGTTTAAAGCGCTTTCCAATAGTTTGTCATGACATCGATGTGAAATTAACCATAGCGCCTCCCCCTCCTACTACTTTTCTTTATTCAATCACCAACCTGCTTGATATTGCATCATCCAGGATTGCCAAAAACAAGAGCTAAGAGCTAAGAGGAATCTAGCGGTTCGAAAAGAGAGATCTACGTAGTTTTCTTCAAATACAAGTGCACATCACAACTTTGACAGCTTGGATGCATGTTCTCCACATATGTGTAGCTCCTGAAAATGAAGCAAATCGCATAGCTGATAAAAATTCCTTACAGGGGTAGAGAAGGGCGAAATCTCATCGGTTTTTCTGCTCCCTTCCCTTATGCGAATGGTCCCTAACCAAGAGACAATTAACTGATATTCTCTTGTATCTATCGATATCAAACTGACTGATTCCTCTTTACAGGACTAGTTATTTCTGTTATTTCTTTAAGAGACTGGTTACAGAAATATGATAAAATTATTTTACAGGTCTTAAGCTATTAAAAGTGAGTAGTTTTATTACTTCTTTGTAGCAGGTAAGCAAAGAAATCACCCTCGCAAGTACATTTGAGAGATGGGTTGCGTAGGAGAGTCACGGCTAGGAACCGTTTTTTATTTCATAAATTGCCGGTCACCTAGTCGAGGGTCTCAATAGGGTTCGCTGTTAGCAGTGAATCAGCCAAAAATGTGGCCGTTAAGCGTAACAATTGACAAATTATAACCGTTAAAATCTTTCCTTTCAATGTGTTATTTTGGGTTAACCGTAGTTGAAAAAATGGCCACAATTTAACAGTTACCCGTAAAAAGTTCTTCTAATGCGGCCTCTCCTCAGTTTTAAGAAAATGTCGGCCCTTTTTTTTTTTTTTTTGTCACACGCTGTTTTAATTAAGTTTGGATGGTGGGCAATCGTGGAAAAAAATTACATCAATATTTCCTACACTCGAGAAACCACACCGACCTAGGGTACCTCCCATGATGAGGACGCTTTCTATAAACAGAATAAAGCACCATCTCCCAGAGTGAAAGGTAATTTCTTTTTTCCAGCCTCTTCAACGATATATGACAAGACATCATGTCGCTTTACATGCTAAAGAAGCGCGTCGCGTGACATCCTAAGGAACGGCTACCTATGAAACTAGCAGTTATAAAATCTGAAAATATCGACGTTTGTATCTCATTTGATAACTCTATCCAAGGAAATGGGAAGAGTTTGAGCGAATGAGACATTGGTGCGCTCACTACTTCAAACGACAAGATGTGACAAAACATCCTATCTGTCAAATAACGTGCTAAAGATATGCATCGCGTGACACCCTAAGCGATGGCTGCCAATGATCAATATTGCAGTTATAGAGTCAGAAAATATCGAAGTTTATCCCTCATTCAATAAACCTATTGAAAGAAATGGGCATATGTTATCAAGCGAACAAGACATAGCCGCACTCACTACTTCAAACGACAAGAAATGGCTTACGCAGGTTGATGCAGAAATTTTCTTCCCTTTTTTATTGATTTCCTCTTCCATTCGAAAAAAATACCAAGCGACTTGTTGCATTGTTTGACATTCAAATGTGAGTTTATTGTACTTAGATAATAGGTAAACAGTCTAATCGAAGAAACTAAATAAATTCATTTGGCTCCAATTTTCTAGCTCGTTCTGAGTTTCTCTCAATGCTTTGTAGGCCAGTAACTAAAATTAGAATAAAACTTCTCGTTTTGCCTTCGGACGACTAATTCAAACAATATACTTGAAATGCATCATTCTTCTTGTAAAAAAGTAACACAATTCATCGCATTCAAAATTAAAGGAGAAATCTCAGAATATTAACAAATACCACGACTAAATCCTAGCCATTACGGCCAAAATCTGTAATTTTAAGTCCAGATAAACCAAATTCTGATCGGCAGAAACTAACTTTAATAAGTACCAATGACTAGGTAAAAATCGTCGAAAATTTAATCACAATTTCCATCTTACATAAACTAAGATAATCGAGCAATCGGACAACTGATTATTTTCCAATTTCCATGGAAATTCTCCACACACGCACATGGCTGTAACAACTTTCAAAAAAAAATTGAGAAAAAGTCCCTGAAAAAAACCCTGGGAAACATTTTCAAGACGTTTCAACTTCGACGTCTATGCAACGCCAAAATTCGCTTGGTAGATAATACTTATATTAAAAATAATTTTTTACATAGCTAGTCATGATAATTTCAAGACATATGAGAAAAACAACAGTTTCAGCAGGATACCAAAGATCAAGCTCGTAAAAGCAGTTCAGACAAGCAAAAAGTCAACTTTTGAATCAAAGGAAATCCGTTCTCTTGTTAAACTTGACTTTAGCCGTCTTTTGATTCATCCTGCTTTAAAAAGAAGACTCTTGAAAAAGATTTAATTGGCAGCATACTGGTTTCTGCGTATCAGCGTTTTATGTATCCGAAAACTCCCTGGGAATCCAATGCTCACTGCCTTAACTGAAAAATAAAAGAATCTCAGTTTAGGGAGGATAGTTGAGTTGCCATGAAATATTTCTTAGCACATGAAACGATACATTGCACAACAGGATTGTTTTAAAAGAAATTTGCTATTCTACTCCTATCATGTTTCCTAACGAGAATGTTATCATCGTAAACGTGTCCACTTGATTGTACTGCATCATCCAATTCGTAACCCAAATGAAAGGAAAATAACACGCAAGTATCAGTGCTTATACAAAAGCTATAATTATGATTTAAGGTAACTTTGTATTGAATAGAAGGTATAAACAGAATATTTACTTGCTTCAGCCTCTTAATATCCTTGAAATCCAGGTTGACGTCGTCACCAATGAGTACATTTCTCCAGTAAAGGGGAAACATTAAGGATACGTCCGATCATCTCCATTTCTTTCCTTGCTCCTGGAAGTTGCACCAAACGTCTTCACTGATAGATGATATCTTTGAAACATGGGTCGCCGACAAGCAATGCACCAGTCTTCATGTGAAAGTCAGCTGGACAATCATGAATTAGTCGCAACGTCGTCAGAGAGGGAAGCACACGAATTCTGAAAGAATCACTTAGATACGATGAGTCCGAGTCCTGCAACGCTGCAAAAGATACAAGGCAACATGGCCTCTCAGGAAGGAATGTTAGCTCGTTGCCTTCGATCAGATCAGCAATAGGAGAAACGATGACGTCATGCAGCTTCTTTAGAGCGCTTGATTGGGAGTGCCTCACATCGACTCGGATCACATCATTGGCCACTTCCTCTTCTGTCGGCGAATCAAGCGAAGGATTTTCGATTGTAACAGTATCTCTTGCACCGATCTCCTGAAGAGCAGTTTTGTTCAGTAGCTGGATGAAAAATTCCGATTCATCCTCGTACTTGAAATTGTTGACGTGTACCTCTCTCATATGGATATTATCTTCACTGAGGCAAACCCAGAAGTAAACGCATGGTTCATTAATAACTATGAAAACTGTGCTCGATGGAGAACAACTCAGAGAAACGCACGCTGTGTGTTGAAGAATCTCCAGGCTGATATTTTGTGGCCATGAGATCTTTCAGAGCTTGAGCACGTCCTTCCTCTCCTTTCTCTTTGTTCGATTGAATAACGTGGAATTCTTTGGAATTGGGAAATTTTAGTCTGTTGGAATACAAATGGTAGTGAATTTTTTGGTTTGCCCAATCGAAAAAATATCCAAAACAAATATTCTCACAACTTGTCTGATTGATATTGTATTGATATTGTAAGGAGAAATCCTGTCTTGGTTACTCATGTGAGATAAAAGGGTTAGAGGTAAAGTCAGCACAAGAGCCACAGGTCTAACCTTGCCTATGCTTATGTTAATTTCAGTAGCATCAGGTGACTAGGAGAATTGCTTACTCCCCTCTAGACAAAGTTTCCCTCTCCCTTATCCGATTACAACCCTAATCTAAACTATAATAAATTTCTTGAACGTGATTGGTTATCACCAGCCCGATTTGAGCACTAATGGGACAGTGTACGCGACATGTTTGTAATTGGACAGTGTAATAGGACAGTGTAGCGACAGTTAACACGTCATGCCTTTGTTAGTGGACAGAACGCGTCATGTGCGCGCGCTGTTGTCTCTCATTTAATTGTTGTTTTTACAACTGGTAAAAGAACTTCGTGTCGTCCAATTCTGTTTGATTAATAATGGTAATAGGACCGAGTGGAGTCCAATTCGGTCTGTAATCATACGAGTGATTAACAATATCGGACGACCGCGAAGCGGGAGTCCGATTTGTTGATCCCCAGTATGATTACAGACAGAATTTGACGACACGGAGTCCTGTTACCAATTAATCAAAGCTATGAGAAAGAAGCTATGAGCAATGAGCTTTCTCAAAATTTGAGAAAGAAACTAGACATCGGTTGTACGTTTTCTTAAAAATATCAACAGTTAATTCGGCGAAATGCGATACAACAGCGCGCGGTCATGACGCGTTCTGTCCACTAACAAAGGTATGACGTGTTAACTGTCCTATGACACTGTCCAATTACAAGCATGACGCGTACACTGTCCCATTAGTGCTCAAATCGGGCTGATGATAACCAATCACGTTCAAGAATTTTGTTATAGTTTTGATTAAGAGTAGATTAACTAGTAAATAACAAATCGGACTCCCGCTTCGCGGTCGTCCATTTTTTAAAATCACTCGTGAGGGAAAAGCATTTTGACAATCAATTACACTTGTACTCACATTTAGAGGCTGAGTTCTTTCAATTTTTTCCCCAGTCTCTCCGCCAGTTCATCAGCTTTCTCGTGTTGCTCTTATCACCCTGCTGACCAATAATCTGCTTCACTGCGCGAGGCCGACATTTGTCTACCCATAACACACTTGGTTCTCCTGCACAAAAACAAAATGACCTTTACTGTCAAAATCTTATGTAGATGAACCCTTTAATCCCTGAGACTGACTAACATCTAATTTCTCCTTTCAATATCAGCCCTGAATCAAACATTAAGGTCATGAGAATACAACAAATGATCATCAACTGATAAACCTCTTGATTGTTCACCAAATTCTCCTTGCCAGCACATTAGGAAATGCATAAAGAACAGTATGGAGAATATGCATACTGATGTTAGGGTGTAGAGGATTAAACAAAAACTATACTGTCTTGTAACTCAGTTTAAGTGACACAAACAAGTCTACAGGTGGAAGAACAGATACATGAACCAACAGATGAACTCAAAGGTGGAATTTAGGGTAAAACTGAGGTGTGGGTGAATGGACAGAGGCAAAGAGCAGAGTGAGTGACAGATAGAAAGACAGTAATTGGATGAATGTACACACACAAAAGAGCAGACAAACAGACAGACAGACAAACTGAGTGATACTGTAAATTTGCCACCGAAAAGAGTTTCTAATGCTGATGTTTCAAGTTTAAGCCCTTCCTCAGAGCGGATGGCTAATGCTTGAAACATTAGCTTTAGAAAGTATTTTAGGAAGGCCAATCTAAATTATCAACTCAGTCGATAAAACCACATTATCTTGTTAATCTCCCCACCAATGCAGCACCACAGTTTATTAAAAAACTTATCCCCTTTAGACAGACAGACAGATGGACTGCTAGACAGACAGACAGACAGACAGACAGACTGCTTGACAGATGACAGCAAGGAACAATGGACAAACCCATAGATAGATACAAGTAGATGGAAGAAGAGAAAATTAATGAGGATGAACAAATTATGTGATCAGTTGCACACTAGCCTGTGGCTCCTATGAAATTTCATTGTTGACATCAATGAATTGTGTTAATTTATGCAAATTTATGGCAAGTTTCTATAGCGAATTTTTTTCTCTCTTTTCCTGTTTTGAGCTTTGCATCACAATGTACCTTGGAAAGTTTGCTCTCTCCAGGATCCCATCCCACCATGACATAACTTGTTTTCTTGCTCACTGATTGGGTAACTTTTCCACCATATCTTTGAATCAAATCAGCAGCCTCCTGACTCTCTCAATACTTTCCAAGATTCCCTTAATAACAACTGTCAGTCCATCCAAACAGTTTTCCGCTCTCTAAGAATTAAATTATCAAGTGCAAGCATGATTAGAAGGTGCAGAAAAATAATTAATTCTTCCCTTGAAGACCTGTTAATACTGTCCAAACTGAAAAGTTATAAATGGTGAAAAAGTGAAAAACCTTTGAGGATACACCATAAACATTTGGGATCAATGTCAGTATCTAAACATCTGTTCACCTACCCCTCCCCTAACCTAACATCAGTCAACTGATGACAGTTAATGTTGGATTAAGGGAGGAGTAGGTGTGCAGTTTCTTAGATACTGATATTGATCCAACATTTGTAAAACAACTGAGAGTAAAAGGATAAAATATAACTTTTTTAAACTCCCATGGGTGACTGAGACCGAATTTCTCCTTACAATATAGATACAATATCATGCAGACAAGTCATGAGAATAAATACAAATATCAATCTTGGGATTATTAGTTGATCTATGACCAAATTCTCTCAACCAATGTCACAAGAATTGTATGGCAGACAGTAAGGAGAATTACTATAGAGATCTTGGGAGTAAAAGGCTCAATCAAAGCATATATTTTACATGTGAGGGAATAGGTAGAAAGGAAGCCTGAAAATAAACCTTTTAATAATGATGTAATAAGAAATTCTCATTATTAATCTACAGGAAAACATCTTGCAGCAAGAGGGGAGAATTAACAATCAGATCTTGGACTTTGAAACCTACCTGAAGGATTTCCTTTGAACCAAGTGCCCTAGGACCATCTTTCGCCATAAAACTATGGTAGCCTGGTTTTTTCTTTTCCAATGATGGTGAAACTTCAACCACTTTCTCTGATTTTGACACCTTTGGTGTTCCTTTGATTTGAGTTTCCTCACAGATATCTATTTTTATCCTTTTTTGGAGTAACAGTTTTCTTTGGATTTGGTTTTGAGTCTCTAACTGGAGTTTCTGGAACTTTGGCAGCTTTGGTGGCCAGTTTGCTAGCAGGAGTTGTCTTTGGTACTTCCTGAAATGTCCATGGATAAAATTTGAAGTGAACAAAAGTTGCATGTGTATCAAACATTCTAACAACTGAGAGTTGTCCAGTTTAGGCAAGAGTTGTCCCAAATAGGAATGTTGATGGTGAAAGACACTGCTGCTTTAAATAGTGGAGACAAAGAGGCAACATCTTCCCGGAATGTCAAAGTTAAAATCACCAAAATTGTAACTAAAAGTTTTGTCACTATTGTTACTGTTTTTGTATAAATTCTAGGTACAGTAATGGTAGTATTTTGAGTAGTGTTAGTATTGTAAGTAATGTTTTGTTGCAAGTATTGTTAGTAATGTGCATCTGAGTAAAAACCATCTACTGTCATAGTAGGACAGGTTAATGTATATACAACATGCACATGTACCACCAGTTCACAAGTTTGAGTAAGCTTTTGGATCCTATACAGAGCCAAATTTAGTCATAAAATGTTACTGTTTCATCTACAAGTACCTTATTCAAGTGCTTGATAACACTTACCATACACATGCAATCATATCAGGTCCAATCCATTCTAGTATCAGGGTAGCAGGTTTATGCATTGATAGTAATGATTAATTTTGCAACAATAAAATATGGTAATCAAAAGGCTTACAAACCTTTTTCTTCTCAGGGGAAGGCTTTTTAACCTCAGACTTTGATTTTGAGAAGTCTTCCTTTCTTTTCTTTGATGGTTGCTCTGTTGTGTGATGGTTGACATTCCCATTTTCTCTTCCTTCTTTTTCTCTCCCATTTTTTACTCTTCTTTTCTATTCACTCTGGAGTCTTCATTTTCTTCAGACTTGTCAGATCTTTGTGGGAAATAAAAAAGGATAAAAAATTATTGACTTGCTCTACAAGGAATTAAGGGATGATCATTAAGTGGGTTGAGCTCTGGATCAAGCTTAAAATTTGCACTCTCAAAAGTGATCAATTTTCTAATTTCTCATAACAATACCAATTCACAGTCAGGCAGCAATGTAAAATCAGAGGAAAGAAAATCCTCAGACAAGAGGATATTTATTGATTGAACAACATATTCTCAAAGATATTTTCATAACACTTGTGTGACAGACAGTGAAGAGAGTTGATTTAGATATCTTAAGAGCAAAAAACCTTATCCCTTTCAGGAACCCCATGGTGTTGTTTTTGCTAAAACTATTCTCCAACATCTCCTCTCCCCATCCACAAAGTTTCTTGAATATGATTAAATAATGCATGACTCAAACATTGGTCATTATACCCATTAATTTTGTGGCATGGTATGCGTGAATCATAGTCCATTCTGATATAACTACTGTATAACAGATTGGCAGAGGGTTTACAAGGAATGCATGATGAAGCCCAAAATTAACATGTGATGCATGAATTTTATAGAAAGGCAAGGTATGGTGAGGTTTGAAGTTTTCCTTGTTAAATGCATCATACCTGAAGTACTGTTTAAAATATGCAGGATGACTGAATTTTTCTTTACAAAAAAAAACAGTGGGTGAAAAAAGTGTTGTTAGTTATTCACCTGTTTTCTTTTAT